>NC_066584.1:191600883-191904207 GCF_024323335.1 Lathyrus oleraceus | reverse complement strand
GTAATCATTACTCCTCAAGGTACACATTTTCCGTTTACAACTAGATTGATTTCAAATATACAAATAATATGGATGAGTATGAAGCTTGCATTATGGGGCTTGAAGATGCCATTCATCTCAAAATCAAGTATTTGGACGTCTATGGAGATTCGGCTTTGGTTGTAAATCAGATCAAAGGTGAATGGGAGACGAATCAACCCGGTTTTATACCATATAGGGATTATGCAAGGAGGATTTCAACTTTCTTTACAAGGGTTGAGTTTCATCACATCCCTCGAGATAAAAACCGGATGGCAGATGGTCTTACAACTTTGGCTTCGATGATTGTGGTAAGAATATGGAATGAAGTTCCCAATTTGATTGTAACGCGTCTTGATATACTAATTCATGTGTTTGCTGTTGAAGAGGTCCAAGATGAGAAGCCGTGGTATTTTGATATTAAATGTTTCCTCCAAAGTCAGATTTACCCGCCTAGGGCGTCTTTGAAAGATAAGAAGACTTTGAGAAGATTAGCCAACAATTTCTACCTGAATGGTGATGTATTTTACAAGAGAAGCTTCAATATGGTTTTTCTCAGATGCGTGGATAGACACGAAGCAGACCTATTGATGAATGAAGTCCATGAAGGTTCCTTTGGTACTCATTCCAATGGACATTCTATGGCAAAGAAGATTTTGCGAGCAGGTTACTATTCGCTCACAATGGAATCTGACTGTTGCAAGTCTGTGAAGAAATGCCACAAGTGTCAAATTTATGCAGATAAGATCCATATTCCTTCGACATTGTTGGCATGATTGAGCCCAAAGTGTCGAATGGACATCATTTCATTTTGGTGGCAATTGACTACTTCACAAAGTAGGTTGAAGCGACATCGTATGCGAATGTAACCAAGCAAGTTGTTCTAAGCTTCATAAAGAATCATATTATATGTTGTTATGGTGTGCCAAGTAAGATCATCACTGATAATGGATCTAACTTGAATAATAATATGGTGGGAGCTCTTTGCAAAGACTTCAAGATTGCACATCATAATTCTTCTCCCTACAAACCTAATATGAATGGGGCTGTTGAAGCTGCAAACAAGAACATCAAGAAGATCATCTAGAAGATGGTTATGATGTACAAGGACTGAAACGAGATGCTCCCATTTGCTTTGCATGGGTATCGTACATCCATCCGCACTTCAATAGGGGAAACCCCTTTCTCACTTGTTTATGGCATGGAAGTTATGCTCCCAGTAGAGGTGGAGATCCCCTCATTGTGTGTCTTAACGGAAGCCAAGTTGAATGACGCTGAATGGTGTCAGACAAGATTTGACCAGCTGAACTTGATAGAAGAGAAGAGATTGTTTGCCATGTGCCATGGTCAGTTGTATCAACAGAGAATGAAGAAAGCTTTTGATAAGAAGGTCAGACCTCGTGTATTCAGAGAAGGTGACCTTGTGCTCAAGAAGATTCTATCTTTCAAGCCAAACTTTATGGGCAAATGGACTCCTAATTATGAAGGCCCATATGTTGTTAAGAGAGCCTTTTTAGGAGGTGCTTGGATTCTTACAAATATGGATGGTGAAGAGTTCACTCGTCCTATGAACACAGATGCAGTCAAGAATTTCTTCGCCTAAAAAGAAAAGAAAAGCTCGCTAAGTTGAAAACCTGAAAGGGCGGCTAGGCAAAAATGAGCGTCTCGGTGGATCGAAACCCGAAAGGGAGATCCAGGAAAAAATTAGAGATATAAAAACAGAAAATTATCCCAATAAATTAAGTACCCCACCTGTAGCGGGGTATTCGTTACCATTGGAGATATTGACTAAATCCAAGGTAAATCATACTAGTCGAGTCGCCACCGCACTTCTATTTATCCAAAGGAATGGTTAGAAAGTGAACAAAAACCTAAAAAGTTTTAACAAAAACTAGTAAAAAAACAGAGATCTGGGTAAGGGGGTTGGTTATGCAATGGGAAGGTGTTAGGCACCCAAAACATCCTAGGTACTCCTAGGGAGCCCTTTTTATACTTGTTGTAAGGTAGTTTGTCTTGTGAAAATTTTATTTGTGCAAACATGATTGAAGAGATGAGAAGAGAATGTACAAGTTATTTACATTTTGTGTTTGGATGGATAAACCCATTGCCTACGTACCATCTTATAAAAGTATTAGGATCAAAACCTCGTAGTTCGGGGTAAAAATCTCAAAACAAATTGGTGAATTGATTGGTCCAAAAGCCTTAAGGTCTTTTGTTATCAAAGGGAGAAAACTCAACCAAACCACGAATCCACCATGTGAGGATAGCTTCAACATGCTAGTGAGGGGTTAACCATATAATAAGCATGGAAGACTCATTGTCCATCACTAAGGATATAGGTGAGTATTACATCTACCACAAGGATAACTCAAACCTAATAGCTAAAGGTTATGGAAAATTTTGATTAAGAAAGTGGCCATTGGAAACACAAAAGGGAAATTTGAATGGGTTATATTTACCAATTAGAAGTATATACAAAAGTAGTCAAAGTTGACTTAAAGATTCAATTCAAAATGAGTGTTATGAAAAGAAAGTTTGAAAATCAAAAGCATAAGGCTTAGGTTTCTAATGTTGAAAACAAAGGTTAAATGTTTGCACAAAAAGGGTTTTGACTTGGGTTAGAGTGGAGAGATGAAGAAGAAGGGCTAAGTCCTAAGGAAAACAAAAAGATGAGGGATAAGAAATGAAACCACACTAGGAGTTCCTCTCTTGAGATTATATTGATGATCCAAGTAGCTCCCATCCTTTGGAATAAGCAAGCACAAAGTATAAGCTATCAAACAAGTCTCATAAGAGATCCTCAATGTATCTTGTATCTTCCACTTGGATGAACATGGTAATGATCCTCCAATTAAGCTCAAATGGAAACTCCTAGTTCAAGAGCACACACATCAAAAGTTCCATGGGGTAAAACATTCTCCTAACCAGAGACCAGGGAAACAACAAACTAATAGGGAGATTAAGACTTGAGCCTAATAGTTGTCATGCAATCAACATCCCTAAGTTGAGGTCTCTAACAAGAACTTAACTCACAAGTAAACAAACATCATACACTATATCCATACAAGAGTCTCAAACAATGGGTGGGCTTTAGTCAAGAGGGGTCATGTCAACCTCGACAAACAAGCCAAACTGTAAAGGGTAATCTGTAGCTCTTAACCACTAACATTGAACGTTACGGTGAAGCTGATCAAATCGGTAATGAGGATGAGACCTCATGCTCTTAACCCTGGCCAGGTTGAGCGCATGACAAAGAAGGCGTGGGGATCCAGAAAGTTGGATCCTTTTCCACTTGACAGACTCTGGACAAATATCTGGGGCACATGTTCAAAAGCATCAGCACGTAGTGCGAGCATAAAGAACGACACACTAAATAACTGGGGATTGGCTACTAATCCCTTTTATCCGTCAATTGCCTCTTCTCTTGGAGGTCTTATCAAATAACACATGCCTCTTCTTAGAGGTCTTTGAGCACAATTTTAAACAAACACAAACAGAGCCTCTGAAGGAGGACTTGCCAGCAAAATGCCTGCCAAGAAGGTGACAGGACTTCAGACTACATGAAGTAAGAAGCTAACTACCTGAGTGGTGTGTCAACCATAATCCAAAGCTTAAGCAAGAGCTAAAGCAAGCAAGCAACTAAGGTACTTGTACAAAGACTAAACAGTCAGTACTTCAGTCATAAAACCAGAAAACGGGCAGTGAAACCCTCTAACAGTTACACAATTCAGTGCATAAGTGCCCTTGCACTCAAATGAGCTCTTGAGCTCACCACATCGATTAAAACCCTACAAAACAACAATAGGTCAGTACTCAATGTACTTGCATCTCACAAAGTGATAACAAACCCAATTACCAATGCTAAGTATCCAATCCTGAAACAAAACAACAAAGTTAGCTTATGTACATCCAATCAACACAACAAAGCATAAACAACCAATGGCATGAGATGAATCAAATCACAAGCCCCAAACAGAACCATATGAACCCCTAAACACCAATCACCACGGGCAAAGATCCACCGTACTCCAAATATCATTCAAATGCTTCAAAAAGTCTCAAAAAATATGCACAAAATGAGCTTCCAACTTAGAAAATTCATACCAAATCAGAAATGCATGCAATGACTTTGAGATTTTTTGTATGAGTTTCTTATGCCATGAATGTTCAACATGCAAAAGATCAAGTCCAGAATGATGCAAATGCTATGTGAACAAAAATGCACCAATTCAATGTCAAAAATGTGACACAAATTGTCACACTTTTCTCTATGTGTCAAAAATGATGATAACATGTGAGAAAAATTCCAAACCAGTGACCAAAAATTCATGTCATGTATGAATGTTATGTATGCAAAAAATTGGATCAAAAAGCTCAAAAATGAGGATTTCACAATGCATTGAATACAATAGGTCAATTTGGCACGACATTGATTCAAAAATTCACACATAAAAAATCTAGACATCAACAACTCATGAAATCAACACCATAAAAAAATAGACATCAATACAAAACCATGAAAAAAAATTGGGACTCCTTTGGATCATTTTTGCATTTTTTATGAATTAAACAAAATGAGCTAAACAAATCAAATAAAACAAGAAAATGGAGGGAAATGCATTTATTTGAATTAAATCCAGAAAATCAACAACCATAGGATATGGCGCGCGCTTCAGATCAACGATCCACGTTTAAAAGATGAAACGCGTCGTTTCATTAAAACACATCAGCATCCCAATCAGCTTTCAACGCATGCGTGGCCATGGTCAAACGATCCTCAGCCAATCACTCGTCCACGCAAGAGGCCACACGGCACATAGTCAGCACAAACCCTAAAACACACAGACGCCGGAGCTACAACAACGGTCGTCTTCTCTGGAGAGACGCGCGGCGGCGCCGCCATGCACTTTTCCAGAAATTCACAAAACCTACATCATTATACTCGTCTTCTCACGCTGAATCCAAATATGCTCTTAGTTTCTCCTAAATCTTCCTGGATTTTGCAGATCGAAGGGAAACATTTTCTAGATCCAAACTTTCAGTCCATATAACATCCTCAATTCTCAGTCAACTTCAATTCTAAACACATATCCATGACCTATGCAACAAGATCTACCATTCTATAACCTAAAAACAGCAAAAGGAGAGGATGAAATTTGAGTCACCTTGGAATGGAGCTCTCTGTACACGCGTCCTCTCAAGCTCTACTACTCCAGATCAATGCCTTTGAACTTACTTTGAGGCTTTATGCAAAAAGAATTGGATGAAACTCCTTGAATGTACCTCAATTTCCAAATCCAATCCACTTGATAATGCTCTTGAACTGCTTGAATTCTTGATGAATTGCACCAAATAATGGATGATTCTTGATCAGTGAAGCCTGAGGATCAAGAATATGCAATGATCTTTGAGGTTTGTGTAAAGAAAAATGCAAATCAAAGAGAGAGAAAATTGAGAGAGTTCTTGAATTTTGATATGAAATTGGTGGTTCTTGCAGTTATGATTAGGGTTTCTGTTTTTATATCCCTTGCTAATGACAATGCTAATCACCTTTTCCATTGGTTAATCATGATTAGTGAGATATGAAGCAATTTGCAAAAATGCAAGATGAGCTCACATGCCCATAATACACGTGATCATCCTCATGTTAAGCTTCCAATTCACTTATGGACATCCAATGGTCATGATTTGAAGATCAATTTGCTTGCATCTTAAGCCAAAAGTGAATGGTGAAGATTTACTTCAATTTTCACTTGTGTGAAATAATGAACATTTGACCATTATTCCTTTGCACAATTGAGCCAAATAATGTTACTTTGAGATTCCTTGAACATGAGAAGCATTTTGCAAAAAGAATGAACCAATTTGAAGCATTACATTGATTAAAAAATTCACACATAAAAAATCCAAACATCAACAACTCATGAAATCAACACCATAAAAAAGTAGACATCAATACAAAACCATGAAAAAAAATTGGGACTCATTTGGATCATTTTTGCATTTTTTATGAATTAAAAAAAATGTGCTAAACAAATGAAATTAAACAAGAAAATGGAGGGAAATGCATTTATTTGAATTAAATCCAGAAAATCAACAACCACAGGATATGGCGTGCGCTTCAGATCAACGATCCACGTTTAAAAGATGAAACGCGCCGTTTCATTAAAACACATCAGCATCCCAATCAGCTTTCAACGCATGCGTGGCCATGGACAAACGATCCTCAGCCAGTCCCTCATCCACGCAAGAGGCCACACGGCACACAGTCAACACAAACCCTAAAACACATAGACGCCGGAGCTACAGCTCTGGTCGTCTTCTCCGGCGAGACGCGCGGCGGCGCCACCATGCACTTTTCCAGAAATTCACAAAACCTTCATCATTCTACTCGTCTTCTCACGCTGAATCCAAATATGCTCTTAGTTTCTCCTAAATCTTCCTGGATTTTGCAGAACGATGGGAAACATTTTCTAGATCCAAACTTTCAGTCCACATAACATCCTCAATTCTCAGTCAATTTCAATTCTAAACACATATCCATGACCTATGCAACAAGATCTACCACTTTATAACCTAAAAACAGCAAAAGGAGAGGATGAAATTTGAGTCACCTTGGAATGAAGCTCTCTGTACACGCGTCCTCTCAAGCTCTACTACTCCAGATCAATGCCTTTGAACTTCCTTTGAAGCTTTATGCTAAAAGAATTGGATGAAACTCCTTGAATGCACCTCAATTTCCAAATCCGATCCACTTGATAATGCTCTTGAACTGCTTGAATTCTTGATGAATTGCACCAAATGATGGATGATTCTTGATCAGTGAAGCCTGAGGATCAAGAATATGCAATGATCTTTGAGGTTTGTATGAAGAAAAAAGCAAATCGAAGAGAGAGAAAATTGAGAGAGTTCTTGAATTTTGATCTGAAATTGGTGGTTCTTGCAGTTATGATTAGGGTTTATGTTTTTATATCCCTTGCTAATGACAATGTTAATCACCTTTTCCATTGGTTAATCAATATTAGTGAGATATGAAGCAATTTGCAAAAATGCAAGATGAGCTCACATGCCCATAATACACGTGATCATCCTCATGTTAAGCTTCCAATTCACTTATGGACATCCAATGGTCATGATTTGAAGATCAATTTGCTTGCATCTTAAGCCAAAAGTGAATGGTGAAGATTTACTTCAATTTGCACTTGTGTGAAATATTGAACATTTGACCATTATTCCTTTGCACAATTGATCCCAATGATGTTACTTTGAGATGCCTTGAACATGAGAAGCATTTTGCAAAAAGAATGAACCAATTTGAAGCATTACATCAAAAGTTATGCCATCTTGAATTTCCATGCACACTTTGTGATCAAATGACCATAACTTCTCAACCAATCATCATATGGACATGAATTAGGACTTTTTGGAAAGGGGAGACAAAAATCTACAACTTTCATGTTCACCAAAAATCCATTTGAAACTTCTTTTACATTGACAAGTCAAGTTGAAAGTGGACCAAAACTTGCCAAATTTGGAAACTTTGAATTATAGGTCATTTTCCATTTTTAGTACCTTTTTCCATGACCTTT
Source organism: Lathyrus oleraceus (assembly GCF_024323335.1). Classification (NCBI taxonomy): domain Eukaryota; kingdom Viridiplantae; phylum Streptophyta; class Magnoliopsida; order Fabales; family Fabaceae; genus Lathyrus; species Lathyrus oleraceus. The sequence continues at coordinate 191,896,600 of NC_066584.1, read as the reverse complement.
GAATCTTCAAGATGGATGTTTAGAATGATGAATAGACCCCATTTGAACATGAATGAGGTGTCTCAACTCATTTCCCCACCTCATAGCCCTCAGTTGACTGCACAGTTGACTTTTGGTTCTCAGATGACCTTGAAATGTCTTGATTAACTTGAGCCTCTACCACTTGGTGATATTGCTTCAAAATGAAACCCTATATCATGTAAGCTCCTTATAATAATCATGTGATCCTCATCCCAAGAAAATACCTCATCTCTTGCACCAAGGATCTTCTTGAAGCTCTTGACCTGGTGATTGCTTAAGCTACAAACAAAAGATGTTAGTGACATATTTTTGTGCTTTTGGTTAGTAAATAAAACAAGAAAAGCAATGATATACAATTCAAGCATGCTTGGTGATCTCAAACCACTCACAAGAAATCCCTACCTAAAGGGAAAGGGAGCCAAGATGCTCAATGATCCTTGAGGCTATGCAATGCAATGTTATGATGCCATGAGGGATCTTAGGGATAAAATTGGGGTCTTACACCACCTTGGGGAAATTTATGCAAAAATTAGGGATTATGGCAAGTAACTGCATCTTGCTGATCTTCAGTTTCGAAGAGATTCTTGAGCAAATCAGTCAATTCTGATTCACCATCCCCGATGAAGTCGCCAAGAGCACAATGAACATAAAAAGTTGGTAGAAGGATTAGTGATCATTGTACTCAATGTATCCTTTTTCCATGTAAATTACCATTTTTCAACTTTTGTAAAAGATCTATGGTGTCTTTTCATTTACAGACTACCATTCCATTAAATAAAGTTAAGCTTTTTATCCAATTGTTTCTACTCTTGTTTAATTCAACCAAATAGATAAAAATATTATATGATCATTTTGAAATTAAATTTTAAATTAAAATCATATTTTCTTAAACATATAAAAGCAGTTATTTTAAGCAATCAGTAGAATATCGACAACAGTTCGAAAAACGGTAAGCCTTAAATGTGGAGCATTATTAGTTCTCCCCAAGCAGTGGGTGTAATCCCTATTTCATCCCCGACAGCATTTTAGTAGTCGAGTTCTATTGGTTTTCCCAACCGAGCTTGTTGGCCTCCCTTGAGTTGTAGGCGTGTTATTTCGGCAGTTTGCACAGCTTCGGCAGAAGTTTCATCCCCCGCAAATCATTAGAGTCACTCCTTATTTTGAGCAGCTATTGCATTTGTCCCATGCAGGGTTGTCTCCCATTTGATATGGTGTTGACCTAAAATTCCCTGCAGAGTTTGTAGCAATTTCCTCAGCAGATCCTCTGCTTGTGCTTTACCTAGCCAGGATTGAGCCTTCAAGACGTTTGCTTGTTTTTCTCCAACATTTATTTCCCTCCTCTGAGGATTGGCTAAGGGTTGTATCGAGGATTTAAATTAGTGACACTAGTATCCTTTGTGATTATTTTGTCAGCATAACCATCATATACATATACATAGACATTCATATATTTTCATTATTGCATTGTTGCACTTTGTGATTCATTGTTCATTTTGATCCTCTATTATGACGATGTACTTTTTCTCCATGCAAATTTGGTTTGTCTCTCCTCTTTCAATTGTAGAGTGTCAACCCATTAAGCAGGAAGACTTTAACCTTTTTTCTTTCCCCGCTGAGTTATTTCCTCGTGGATGATCATTATTTTAGTTTCCTCCTAGTTGATTATCTAGATGGAACCACTCCCCTTGAGTTATATCCTCATTGGGTTGATTCCTTTGATTGACCTTTTCTTTCTAGATCTTACCTATATAGATGCTTTTGGTCCCCTGAGAGCCTATTACCTAGTAACTGGTAATATTCTTCTCATGCTTGTCACTTTTTCCCAATACCCGGAAAAGGTAACCTTGTTTCCCCAGCGGATTTGTCTCTATGTTTCCCAGGAAGTATATCTTTGATATGTTCATCCTAACCGATGACAGAGATGTTCTTCCCTTGTTTGAGTCTATCCTTGATATGTTCATCCTAATCAGTGACGGATATTCTCTCCTTTTGGTATTCTACCTAGTAATCGATAGGTGTAATCCCTATTTTGTTACCCAAAGAGATAATCCTTGATATGTTCATCCTAACTGGTGAAGAATTTCTTTCTCTTTGCGGTCTTCTACCCAGTAACCGGTAATTGTAAATCCTGCTTTTATCCCCTTTGCATAGTTTATCCTTGATATGTTTATCCTAACCGATGACGGATACTCTCTTTTTGGCATTCTATCTAGTAACCGATATATGTAATTCCTATTTCCCCCCTCTGAGTCTATCCTTGATATGTTCATCCTAACCGATAACGGATATTCTCTTTTCAGTATTCTATCCAACATTCGATAGATGTCAGTCCTACTTTTTCAGGCAGTTTATCCTTTATATGTTCATCTTAACCGGTGACGGATATCCTCCCTAGATTTCCCTAGGCAAGTCTATCCTTGATATGTTCACTTTAACCAGTGACGAATATTTTCTCTTTGTGGTCTTCTGCCCAATAACTGGTAGTTGTAGGTCCTATTTTGGATTTTCCCCAGCAATTTATTATTACCCAGTAACTGGTAATGAATACACCTCTTGGGTTCCTTCAGCGAGTCATCCTTGATATGTTTACCCTAACCGGTAGCAGATGTCCTCCCTATCAGATTTTTGTTATCCCTTTACCCAATAACCAATATTGGATAATAGATTTCTACTCCTCCTGAGTTGAAGATCTTTTCTTCCCCCCATGTGAGTTTGAGTGTGCATTTCCTTAGTGAAATCGATGTTTCCTGTTTGGTTCGAGTATTTCAGCTTTGTTCTAATTTACCCATTTCCCCTGTAGATGTTCCTTTTGTTCCCCGACTGAGTCTTTCCATTGATTTGTTTTTTCATGGAATCCCTCGAGTCCCCTAGTTATTTTTAAGATGTAGCCTGGCCTACACACAACCCTTTTTCCCCAAAGTCTTTGTCTCCTCAGTGAGTTTTCCTTATGGAATGCATTATACTCCTATGGACTTTCAGTCTCTCCAAATTCTTTTCCTTTGTGGCAATATTTACCCACAAAGATTATTTTAACATTCATATCATATGCATCACGAGGTCTCTTAGGGAGCAAAATTTGTTTCTATATGTTGTTATTTAAGCTCATTCTACTGAGTCGTTGCGAAGATTTTAACCTTCATCTCCTTATTTAGAACGTCCTTAAATAGGGGTAGCTGTAAGACCCCAATTTTGACCCTAAGATCCCTCATGCAATCTCATCATATGCATTAGCATTGGGATCACACCTTGACATCCTCCTTACCCTTCATTCATTGGGTTTGCATTGGGAGAGATCACCAAGCATCATGTGATTGTATCATACTTTGTATTTTATCATTTTTACTAACTAAAATACCAAAAATATGTCTTTGTATAATCTAACTCTTTTGTAGGTAGAGCATGTGCGCACCTTTGATCTATCAAGCTCACATCTAGGGTTTAAGACCCTCAATGCAAGGAGTTCAATCAAGAATTGGTTTAATATGGCTCTAAGCATCATATATGAATCCTCATGATCTTTATATGTTATTTTGATCAAGAAATCATCAAGAGTTTGGAATTGGTTTGCCTTGGAAACCCTAATTCATCTGGGTATCTTCTGTAACTTCTTCAACAAGCTTCTTCATCAATTGATCAAATATTTCAAGGTATACTTAAAATTTCATCATCTTATGCATATATAATCCTCCATGAGTCCAAAAAATCAAGATAATGGAAAGCTAGCAAGTTGGTTCATGGTGGTTGACTAGAGGAATTCATCTGATTAAAACTGGGATTCCCTAGGCCCTATCGCCTACAATTTTTGTCATATGAAAATTATTCAAAGATAAAAGTTATTCTAAATGACATTCCAAACACCTTTCATGTTAAGGTCTAGGTCTATTTTTGCATGGAAATTCATTTTTTATGGTGAAAGATTATAGGTCGTTTTGTCTAAACCCTAATTTGGAGGTCAACTTCCCAAGGCCATACCTTGCTCAATTTTTATGAGATTAAAGATTTACAAGTTGCACAATTAAATTGAAGATAGATACTTTAACTTTGATGTTTGGAGGAAGAGCAAATTCAACTTTTATATGCATGTGATATGAGGAGACATTATAGGTCATTTTGGACCAATGCCATGAAACAAGTGATTTTCCCCAACATCAAAAATGCATAACTCCATCATATTAAATCCAAATAAGGTCATATTTGTGACCATTTTGAAGCACTTTGAGAGAGCTACAACTTTGATGAATGAACGTTTCTCATTTGAAGCTCACATAAAAGTCAGCCAAGATGGAATAAGTGAACATATGGCGTGGCACTTAGAATTTTTTTTGACATGTTTGATTTTCCCAACTTCCACCTCAAAATTCATCATGATCCAAGCATTAAATGAAAAAGTGTTCAACATGAAAGTTGTTCCCCTTTATCTTAACTTTCCAAAAAGTCCAATTTCATCCCATTTGGACAAAGTATGAGAGACTTGCGCATGGCTTGAACTTGGATGACCATTTGGCACAATTGAACATGAAACTTTCATACATAATTGCATGGCTTACCAATGTGACTTCAACAATGTTTGTACTCATTTGTGGACCTGAAGAGATGATTATACGAGCCTATCACACGGCTATGCACCCATGCAATGTACATTGTTATTTTTGGAACTTTGATTTCAAGTGTGCAGTTAGCAATCATATGGATATAAATAGAGACCCTTGTGATCAGAATTAAAGACCCCACACGCCAGCTTTGAATCCCAATCTCCAAAACCCTCTCATTCAAACGATAACCTTGAGAATTTTCTTTGGAAATTGAGTTTGAATCTCACTGTTTTGAGATTAATATCTCCAAGAATCCTGTACCTTTTGCTGATTCATTTCCATTCCTTCAAGTGTCCTGAGCAAGATCAAGAGCAAGTGGAAGCAAGATTGAGTCTATACAGACCCGCATTGAAGGTATTTTCCAGAAAAGGGAATTAAGTCTATCGAGAACTGGATAGAAAACCGTCATCGGTTAAGATGAACATATCAAGGATATACCAACTGAACAAAAGGGAATTAAGTCTATCGAGAACTGGATAGAAAACCGTCAAAGAGAGAAATCTGTCACCGGTTAGGATGAACATATCAAGGATTAAACTCTGCAAGGGGACAAAGTAGGATTTACAACTACCGGTTACTGGGTAGAAGACGAATCAAAGAGAAAATCTGTCACTGGCTAAAGTGAACATATCAAGGATAGACTATGAAAGGGGAGAAAATAGGGATTGCATCTATCAGTTACTGGATAGAATACCAAAGAAGAGAAAATTCGTCACTGGTTAAAGTGAACATATTAAGGATAGACTCCACACAGGGAAAAAATAGGATTTACAACTACCGGTTACTAGGTAGAAGACCAAAGAAGAGAAAATTCGTCACTGGTTAAAGTGAACATATAAAGGATAAACTCTGAAAGGGGGGGAAATAGGGATTACATCTATCAGTTACTGGGTAGAAGACCAAAGAAGAGAAAATCTGTCACTGGCTAAAGTGAACAAATCAAGGATTGACTCTCTGGGGAACAAAAGAGTAGGAATTACAACTACCTTTTTACTGGGTAGAATACCAAAATGAGAATATCCGTCACCGGTTAAAGTGAACATATAAAGGATAGACTCCACGGGGGAAGAAAAGATATCCTTAACCCGTTAGGATAAACATATCAAGGATATACTTTTCGAAGAAAAGATCCACTAGGGATACCGCTGAGGAGAAAAATGGTACTTTTGTCGGGTATCGGGCAAGAATTAACAAACCACAAACTAAGAAGAATATTACCAGTTACTGGGTAATAGACTCTTAGGGGACCAAAATATCTATCTAGGTAAGAGCTAGAAAGAAAACGGTCAATCAAAACTCAACCCAATGAGGACATAACTCAAAAGGAGTAATTCCATCCAGAAAATTTGCTGGAGAGGAAACTGAAATAACAATCATCCATGAGGAAATAAACTCAGTGGGGAAACAGAGAAAGGTTAAAGTCTTTTCTGCTTGGGGGCTGACACACTACCATTGAAAGAGGATAGACCAAATTTGGTATGGGGATAAAGTACCGCCATAACAGAGAATAAAGATCTCAAACAACTCAAATATGAAGATGCAGGATATGCAAATCAATGAATTTATATGAGTGTATATGCGTATGTGTAAGACCCTAATTTTGACCCTAAGATCCCTCATGGCATTATATCATTGCACTTTGTATTTTGCCTCAAGGATCATATCATCTTGGCTCCTTAACCCTAGGGTGGGAACTTGTGTGAGTTGGTTTGAGACCACAAAGCATGTTTGAATTGTATATTATTGCTTTTCTTATCTTGTTTACTAACTAAAAGCACAAAAATATGTCACTAACATCTTTTGTTTTGTAGCTTGAGCAATCATAAGATCCAAGGCTCCTAGGAGACCCCCATGCCCATTGATGTGGCCAGATGAAGATGAAAGCAAGCATGAAAATGGTTCCTAAATCTCTAAATCATCATATATGCCTCCAAAGTATCTCAATTTGTCAATTTGATCAAGATAAACCAAAGGGCTTAAGGGTTGTTTCCCAAGGAAACCTTAATTCATCTGCGCATCAACTATGCCTTGCTCATGAAGCAACCTCAACCCATGATCAAATACAATCAAGGGAAGTTCTTTAATTCATCATTTCATGCATATTTGATCTTATTTGAGTGTCCTAAATCATCAATTCATTAAGATTTGAAGTTTGGACTTGAGAAGTTGATTAGTCAATTCAGCTGACTATTTTGAAATCCACTAAGACCTAACTTGTGATGTGTTTAACAAATGATGATGACCCCAAGAGCACAGATGTTCTTAAGAACTATATGAACAACTTTCATGTTCATCAAAAATTGATTTGAATCTTGGAAGGTCATCATTCATTTCAAAACATTATAGGTCATTTTGACTGAAACCCTAATTTTGGGTCAACTTCCCAAGGATCTAACTCACTTATTTTTCATTATTTTGAGTTGGGATCAAATGCATTGGAAATTTTATGATGTCTAGTTCATTTTTTATGTTGAACAATTTTTCATTATTTTGAGTTGGGATCAAATGCATTGGAAATTTTATGATGTCTAGTTCATTTTTTATGTTGAACAAATTTTCATAATCCTAAAATAAACATATGTGATAATGCAAAACATTATAGGTCACTTTGGACCAAAGCCATTGAAATGTGAAAATGTCCAACTTCAAGTGCCCATAACTTTCTCATACAAAATCGAAATGAGGCAAAATTTGGATCCAAATTTATTATCTTGAAAATATCTACAACTTTAGTGTTGAAGGTTTTGTAATTTGAAGCTTGCATCACTAAAACAGAAGGGCTTGAAGTTGGTCCATTTTGACAAAATTCACATGAACATGTTTTGTACATTGAACTTCATGAACTCCAAATAGATTTTTGTTCAACATAACAATTGTTCCTCATGTCAAGTCCTTTCCAACCATTGCCCACAAGGCCATGTTTCATTTTGGTAAGATGAATTTTCGAAGAAGGGAAGATTTATGTGCATTTTTGGAAAACATTGTTCAAACTTCATGCGCACTCCAACTCAATTACATGTGCCCGTCCAAACCTGATAATTATCATCTCAACATAAGGGCCCATGCATAAGGGCCCTCATCACACATGCACATGAATTTTCCATGCCTTGCATCATGCTTCACTATAAATAAACATGCTCAACCTCATTCTAAACCAACCTTAAGGCGCCTTACATGCTACAAAACTCAATCCTCACCTCACTCAAAAGGAATTTTTGCATTTCACTTCAATTTTTCAGATCCAATTTTCAACTTCCTTGGTTGATTATTGGACTCTAATTCCTTAGCCTAGCCCTATTTCCATCTCAAGAACAAGTTGTTATCAAGAATTGGGAGAGATTGTGCTTCATAGATCTGCACTTCAAAGGTTGCTATCCAAAAAAATTCAATTCGAAACTCACTGATTCTTACTCATTTCATGTGTTTATTAGCTCCTCTGAAGTCCTCTCATAAGAGGCAATTGAATTGTGTAATTAATTTTGTGAATCCATCAAGTTCAGATTGAACACCATGATTTTCTCTCTCTGGTTTCTCTTTCTATGAGAGTCTAGAGGAGAAACCAATGGTACAGGGGTGATGTACATCACCCCAGCTTTCCAATGATATGAGGATCGCTCGTTTTCATTAAGATTTTTTGACCTGCAACTTCCACCGGAGCAGGCATGTTCGCCGGAGAAGACAGTAGTGTACACCATCGTCCCTTTGCCAGATTGATTATGGACCGTTTGATCACATCTCCAGATCTAATCACAGCCTTCCAATGTTATGACCTTTTTTAATTCAATATGTTTCTCAGTTGACTAGAGCCTTTGGTGAGCGTGCGCATGAGGATCCTTGGATGTGCCACCTCATTTATTGAGGTTGATCCAACGCGCCAGATTTTTTTTCTATTTTCTGATTTAATCCATTTTATTTCTTTATTTCATTTTATTTCAAAAATTCATATCTCTTTCATTTTAAATCCAAAAAATATGGGACCAATTGCATTATTTCCCTTTTTAATTCTAATTTCTGAAAATGAATTTTCAAATTTTTTATTTTGTCATTTGTTATTTTTTGTGAATTTTCTCTTTTCTGGTTATTTTTAATTCATTTTAAATAGTTTCCAATATTCAAAAAATGCAAAAATATTTTGTTAACCTCTTCGAATGATGATGAATCTATGAAAAATATTCTCATCAATTTATTAATTGATTTTAGATTTATTTGAGATTTTAGTTCAATTAGGTTATTTTTTATTCATTTTTAACTGTTTAAAAATAGTTTCTGGTTTCTAAAAATGCTGAAATTTTTTGCCAAACTTTGTTTGACCTTGTTGAACTTAGGATGATCCATTTGGACTTTTCCAAGTTGATTTGAAATAGATTTGAAGTTTGACCTTTAATTGTTTATTTTAATTCAAGTATTACTTTAATTCTCAAAAATACCAAAAATATTTTATTTGTTTCTTGACTTCTAAGTGTCATCTTGCTTCTGCTTACCATTGATTAACTTTGATTCTATTCATGTTTGATCAATGTGTGTTGGATATCTCATTTGAATTTCAACTTATGTACATTCTTATTCATCTTCTTCTTCATCTTTTTCTTTTTGATCAATGAGTTAAAGATTGGTGGTTAGCCTTGAAATATGCGAGGCTTAACCTTCCTTGATTCAAATCTATTCACCTTGATAAAAGATCAAGTGAATGGATTTGTATTAAGGATAGGTTGCTTCTTGGCTTACTAGTCATGGTCTCTAACTTGTGTTTGTTGCCTATAGTTTTATTGACCGGCCTTAGATAGGTGTGACTACCACATTAGTCCACTTACGATTGCTTAACATAGTGCTAAATTGCCTTATGGCACACTAACATTAACTATTGACCACTAACTTTTAATTAAAGTCTTTAATTCTTGCAATTTACTTTTATGCAATTTATATTCTTGCACATTAATTCATTTGATTTTTCCCTTTACTTACTTGAGCTCATGTTTATGTTAATGCAGTTTGCCTTTTGCTCACCTGAGCATATAATTGTGTATATACTATTGTGCTTGTGTTGTTTGTGTGAACCAAATGCAAATGGACAAAAGGACTTACACTTTAGGACCTTACCTATGCAAAAATGGAGTCAAAGAGAAACTAGACCTCATGCCTTTGGAATGCTATAAAAGAAGAAAATTGTCAAAGAGCAATTAAGCCCCATGCCTTTAGAATTCTTAATCTTAAAGAAGGCTTGGAAAGGACTTAATTCTAAACTCACTCTTGTCCATTCTTTGTTTGTATTGTGGAACTTTTTTATTTGTGTGTTCTTGTGTGCTAGGGATCCCAAACTTGCCAAGTAGAAGAACCATTGTCATGAGCATTCAAAGTGAGAGATACAAAAGCCAATTGGAAGATTCCTAGGAGCTTGATTGATTGTGTGCTTGATTGCTTGAGTTATTTGCTTATTGCTTGCTAATTCCAAAGGAAGGGAACAACTTGGATCATCACTATGATCTCAAGAAGGGAACTCCATTTATGGTTTTATTTATCCTCCTTCATCTTTGCATGTTTAGGACCTTGGCCATTCTTCTTCTTTCCTCGACATAACCTAAGCCAAACTTTTGTGCAAACATTAACATTGTTTTCAAAAATTAAAAACCTAAGCACTATGCTTTTGATTTTTTTTAAAACTTCTTTTCATAACACTTATTTTGAATTGAATGTTAAGTCAACTTTGACCTTTTTGTGAATACTTTTCATTGGTAAATACAACTCACTCAATTGTTTTTGTGGTTTCAATGGCCACTTTTGCCAAAGCTTTTCATAAACATTAGCTATTAGGTTTGAGTTATCCTTGAGGTTGATATAATACTCACTTATATCCTTAGTGATGGACTATAAGTCTTCCATGCTTATTATAGGGTTAACCCCTCACTAGCATGTTGAAGCTCTCCTCACATGGTGGATTTGTGGTTTTAGGTTGAGTTTCCTCCCTTTGATAACAAAAGACCTTTAAGGCTTTTGACCAATCAATTCACCAACTTCTTTTGAAATTTTTACCCCGAACTACGAGATTTTGATCCTAATCTTCTTTAAGATGGTACGTAGGCAATGGGTTTATCCATTCAAACACAAAATATAATTTGTACATTCTTCTCTCATCTCCCCAATCATGTTTGCACAAATAATTTTCACAAATACCAACCTACCTGACAACAATTGTGAAAAGGGCTCCCTTAGAGTACTAAGGATGTCTTGGGTGCTTAGAACCTTCCCATTGCATAACCAACCCCCTTACCCAGATCTCTAACATTTTTATTAGTTTTTGACTTGATAAAACTTCTCGGTTTTTGTTCGCTTTCTAACCTTTGCTTTGGATAAATAGAAGTGCGGTGGCGACTCGAATTATATGATTTACTTTTGATTTAGTCAATAAATCTAAAGGTAACGAATACCCCACTATAGTATGTATATATGGTGATTATGCTGACAGAACGATCACGAAGGATACAGAGATGTCGCAAAGAAAAATGAACCACCAGGACAATCCTAAGTCAATCCACAACAATCATGGAGACAAACTGCTGGAGAACAAAGAGATTAACACCTAAGGGCAACCCTAGCTGGGGAAGGGGGAGATCTGCTGAGGATAAAACATCCAACCTGTAGGGAATTTTAGGTCAACACCATAAAATGGGAGACAACCCTACTAGGGAACAAATCAAAAGCTTCTCAAGAACCAGGAGGAAACTCTGACTGGGAGCAAAGATGCGACGATCAGTGAGGACACCAAGGCGATCTACTGGGGAGGATCTAACATCTTCTAATGATGATCTACCTGCTAAGGAAAAACGAACTCCACTGGGAAGGCCGAAACTTTATTGGGGACAAGGACACGCCGCTGGGGATTTGAATCAATCAACTCAGCTGGGGAATAGAAAGAAACTCCATTGGGGAACTGAATCCGCTAGCTGGGAACAACAACACTCTACTAGGGAAATGAGTCAACACTGACGACTAGAGTTACCCGAAGAGTTACTGCTTGGGGAAACCTCAGATGCTTCGCATTTAAGAACTTGCTTGTTACTGAAATATTGTTGATATTCCTTTTACTTCCTTTGGAAACGTTCTTGCTTTTATATATTTAAGAAAATGTGATTTTGATTTTAAAAATTTAATTTTAAAATAATCATAATAAAATTTAAAACTATTGGCTGAAGTGAATAAGAGTATAAACAATTGGATAAGAGCTCAACTTTATTTATTGGAATGATAGTCTGTAAATGACAAGACTCCATAGATTTTACAAAGTTGAAAATGGTAATTTACATGGAAAAGGGTTACATTGAATACAAATGATCCTTAATCCTTCTACCAAATCTTAATATCCACTGTGCTTTTGACCACTGCTGAAGATGAACCGACGTTAACCCTTATGCTCAAACAAGTCTTCAAAATCACTGAAGATCAGCAGGATGCAGTTACTTGCCATAATCCCTAATGTTTGCATAAGTTGCCCCAAGGTGGGGTACTCAAATTATCGGGAAATTCTTTTCTGTTTTTATGTCTCTAATTTTTTCCTGGATCGCCCTTTCAGGTTTTCAATCCACCGAGACGCTCATTTTCAACTTAGCGAGTCGTTCTTTTCTTTTTTTAGGCGAAGTATTTCTTGACTACATCTGCGTTCACAGGAAAAGTGAACTCTTCACCATCCATAGTTGTAAGAATCAATGCACCGCCTGAAAAGGCACTCTTGACAACATATGGGACTTCATAATTAGGAGTCCATTTTCCTCTGGAATCTGGCATGAATGATAAAATCTTCTTGAGCACAAGGTCACCTTCTCTGAACACACGAGGTTTGACCTTCTTATCAAAAGCTTTCTTCATCCTCTTCTGATACAACTGACCATGACACATGGCAGTTAACCTATTCTCTTCAATCATATTCAACTGGTCAAACCTGGTCTGACACCATTCATCTTCAGTCAACTTGGCTTTCATGAGCACACGTAATGAAGGAATCTCAACCTCTACGGGGAACACTGCTTCCATACCATAAACGAGAGAGAAAGGGGTTGCCCCTATTGAAGTGCGGACGGATGTCCGATACCCATGTAAAGTAAATGGGAGAATCTCATGCCAATCCTTATACGGGACAACCATCTTCTGGATAATCTTCTTGATGTTCTTGTTCGCAGCTTCAACAACCCCATTCATCTTGGATCTATAGGGAGAAGAATTATGATGTGCAATCTTAAAATCTTTGCAAAGAGCTTCCACCATATTGTTATTCAAGTTCGATCCATTATCAATAATGACCTTACTTGGCACACCACAACGGCATATGATCTGATTCTTGATAAACCTTACAACAACTTGCTTGGTTACATTCGCATACGATGCCTCTTCAACCCATTTTGTGAAGTAGTCAATTGCCACCAAAATGAAACAATGTCCATTTGAAGCTTTGGGCTCAATCATTCCAATCATATCAATTCCCCACATGGAGAAGGGCCATGGGGAAGAGATAACATTCAGAAGTGTCGGAGGAACATGAATCTTATCAGCATAAATTTGACACTTATGGCATTTCTTCACAAATTTGCAACAGTCATATTCCGTGGTCGGCCAATAGTAACCTGCTCGCAACATCTTCTTCGCCATTGCATGTCCATTGGAATGAGTACCAAAGGAACCTTCATGCACTTCGGTCATCAACAAGTCTGCTTCGTGTCTATCCACGTATCTGAGCAAAACCATGTCAAAGTTTTTCTTGTACAGTACATCACCATTCAAGTAGAAATTACCGGCTAATCTTCTCAAATTCTTCTTATCTTTCAAAGATGCCCCAGGTGGGTAAATCTGACTTTGGAGGAAAATTTTGATGTCGTAATACCACGGCTTCTCATATTTGATCTCTTCAACAACAAACACATGAGTTGGCCTATCAAGACGCATTACGGACAAATTGGTAACTTCATTCAAATACTTCACTACAATCATTGACGCCAACATTGCAAGAGCATCTTCCATCCGGTTCTCATCTCGAGGGATATGATGAAACTCAACCTTTGTAAAGAAAGTTGAAATCCTTCTCGCATAATCTCTATATGGTATTAAACCGGGTTGATTTGTCTCCCATTCTCCTTTGATTTGATTCACAACCAAAGCAGAATCACCGAAGACGTCCAAATATTTGATTCTGAGATTCATGGCCTCTTCAACCCCCATAATGCAAGCTTCATATTCTGCCATGTTACTTGTACACTTGAAAGTCAATCTAGATGTAAATGGTAGACGAGTGCCTTGAGGAGTAAGAATCACTGCCCCAATGCCATTTCAATATTGATTAACAACTCCATCAAATACCATGCCCGAACGGGAACCAGGTTCTGGCCCTTCTTCTAGCAATGGTTCATCATAATCCTTCATTTTCAAGTACAAAATCTCTTCATCTAGAAAATCATATTGCACTGACTGATAATCTTCAATCGGTTGATGAGCGAAATGGTCGACCAAGATACTATCTTTGATCGCTTTCTGAGATCGGTATTCGATATCAGACTCTGAAAACAACATATGCCAATGGGCAATCCTCCCAGTTAAAGCAGGCTTCTCAAATATATACTAGATTGGATCCATTTTGGATATCAACCATGTGGTATGATTCAACATATACTGACGCAGACGCTTAGCAACCCCAGCCAATGCGCAACAAGTCTTCTCAAGCATTGAGTACCGAGTCTCACAGTCGGTGAATTTTTTACTGAGGTAGTAAATTGCAAATTCGTTCTTCCCAGTCTCATCTTGCTGACCAAGAACACAACCCATACTATCTTCGAGCACAGTCAAATACATGATCAACGGTCTTCCTTCAACAGGTGGAGACAAAAACGGAGGTTCAAGAAAATATTCCTTAATACTATCAAAAGCTTTATGGCAGTCTTCTGTCCAATCACAAGACTGATCTTTCCGAAGAAGCCTGAATATAGGCGCACATATGGCCGTCATGTGGGAAATGAATCTGGAAATATCATTCAAGCGGCCGAGAAAACCTCTGACTTGCTTCTCAGTTTTGGGCGCAGGCATCTCTTGTATTGCTTTGACCTTGGCATGATCAACTTCAATACCCTTCTCGCTGATAATAAAGCCCTACAACTTACCAGAACGAACACCAAAAGTACACTTATTGGGATTCAAGCGGAGTTTATACTTCCTCAAATGCTGGAATAGCTTCAACAAATCCTCAACATGTTCCTCTTCATCAATTGATTTAACAATCATGTCATTGACATAAACTTCAATCTCTTTATGCATCATATCATGAAAAAGAGTAGTCATTGCTCTCTGGTAAGTTGAACCAGCATTCTTTAGACCGAAAGGCATCACTCTATAACAGAATGTTCCTCAGGGTGTAATGAATGTGGTTTTCTCCATATCCTCGGGTGCCATCTTAATCCGGTTATATCCGGAAAATCCATCCATAAACGAAAAAACTTTGAATTTAGCTGTATTGTCTACCAACATATCAATGTGCGGCAGAGGGAAATTATCTTTCGGGCTGGCTTTATTCAAATCTCTATAATCGACACACATGTAGACTTTTCCATCTTTCTTTGGCACATGCACAATATTTGCCACCCATTGCGGATACTCAGCAGTTACAAGGAAACTGGCATCAATTTGCTTCTGAACTTCATCTATGATCTTCACAGCCATATCAGGATGCATTCTTCTCAACTTCTGCTTAACTGGCGGGCATTCTGGCTTCAACGGCAATCTATGCTCCACAATATCAGAATCCAACCCAAGCATGTCTTGATAGGACCAAGCAAACACATCTGAATACTCTCGCAGAAGATCAATCAACCCCTTCTTAGCATTTGGACACAATCGAGACCCAATCTTGACTTTCTTCACACCATCTTCGGAACCCAAGTCGACTAACACAATTTGTTCTTTGAACGGCTGAATAATTTTCTCATCTTGGTCAAGAAGACGGGACAATTCATCACTCACTTCTACATCACTTTCCTCCTCGGCTTCAAACACAGGGAATTCAAAATTTGGAAAAGGAGAAGGATCATTGTATTCAATGGGGTTAGGAACCAACCTGCATAATGATTTGATATTCTGATTTTAGAGAAGTGAATTTATGACCAAATATTATGCAGATGGACAATTATATTATTTATTTCTGTTTTTGGTGATTACCATTTTCAGAAATAAGCAAAAAGTGAAAATAAACATCAAAGATGTGGATGAATAGAATTAATTTTATTGATGATCAAATTAAAATGCCCAAACAATGTTCACTTCTCCCTTAGGCATAGGAGAAGGATTTTAAAATATAAAAAGAAATTACTTAGATCGATGCAAAATAATAGGAATATCAACAGCAGTCCAATTGTTGCATGTTTGTCCATGCGTCACAAAGTTGGTGCAGTCTTCCTCTTCATTGTCCTCTAGCACAACAACTAAGTGTTGTTCATTCCCATGAATGAACCCCCCGCTACAGAAACTAAGTTGTATCTCTTAAGATCTAACAGTTGACGAGCCCTTCTGGAACCCCAAACCTGCTCTTCCTTTGTTTCCGGCGACCTCTACCACGCGCCCCCACTTATCAACAGGACCTTCTTCGACAATCTTTTGCGCATCTTTCATAGAGGACATAGGTGCCCCAACTCTCTTCTCAGCAGCAATAGATAAGGCTTGGAACGGAGTTCCAACCTCATCCTCAACTTCAACATAGGAGAAAGATGACGGGTGGCTTACAAACAATGCTTTCTCACCTCCCACAATCACCAACTTGCCATTCTTGACAAATTTGAGTTTCTGGTGCAGAGTGGAAGTAACAGCTCCTGCTTCATGAATCCATGGCCTTCCCAACAAATAGTTGTAGGCCGGGTGAATATCTATTACCTGGAAAGTAATATGAAAGTCACTCGGACCTATCTTGACTGGAAGGTCCACTTCTCCAATGATTGTCTTACGTGAGCCATCAAAGGCTTTGACAATTACTCCACTGTACCTCATGGGAGCTCCTTGATATGATAACTTTGACAATGTTGATTTTGGAAGCACATTGAGTGACGACCTAGTGTCAACTAGCACGTTTGACAGATCATCTTCCTTGCAATTCATTGAGATGTGCAAAGCCAGATTGGGATTTCTTCCCTCCTTAGGGAGTTCTTCATCGCAAAAGCTAAATTATTGCATGAAGTGATGTTAGCTACAATATGATAAAATTGAGCCACAGTAACATCTTGCTCCATGTATGCCTGTTCAAGAACTCTCTGGAGTACTTATCTGTCCGCTTCAGAATTCAAAAGTAGAGACAACACAAAAATCTTAGAGGGACTTTGGAGAAACTGCTCAACCACGTTGAATTCGCTTCTCTTAATCAGTCGGAGTACCTCATCATCATCATTATTGACCTTCAAATTGCTGGATTCACCAGACTTATCTCTTGAACAACCAACTGGATCTACACTAGGCACCTCCTCCTTCTTGCCAACAATCAATTCTTCCTTATTCTCCGGGATCACCGGTCCAAAAACTCGACCACTACGGGTCACCTTGGTAACATCTGCAATGCTCACCACTGACCTTTTCTTAGGCAACATCTGCAAAACTGATCTATTACTGACGTTCTTGCTGCTATCATACTGAATCACCAACCTCTATGGTTGTTGGAAAACGGGAACAATGACATTAACATCGTCATCAATATGCCGAGATTGAACAATCTGGATCATGCCTTCATCTATCAGGCGCTGGATGTCCCTTTCCACAACAACACACCCCCTTGGGTTCACACTACAAATATCACAACCTCCGTGATCATGTTCATAGTTACTTACCAAGCATATATATCTTTATGCATTTGCACCAAAGATCTTCGGATAAACCGGACATCAAAAACCTTGAATTCACTTGGACAACCGTCCATCATGTTCACTGAAGAATTCCTATGAGCGGGCAAGGGATTTGCTTTCACATTAGGCGCGCGGTCTTCAAAAGACACCATGCCACTCTTCATAAGCTTTTGCACCTCATATTTCAGTGGATAACAATTCTCAATATCGTGCCACGGTGCACCCTGGTGAAAAGCACAGCGAAGTTCGGGTTTATACCACAAAGGAAGTGGTTCTGGTATCTACGGTGGATTCCTCGGTTGAATCAAATTCTGGAGGACTAAAGATGGGCACAGTTCAACATATGACATAGGAATCGGGTCGAAAGAGTCCTTTTTCCTCTCAAAGTTTTGTTGCTGGTGATGATTGTTGTTGGAATTATTGTTGTTGTAGGTGTTTGTTCTTTGTTGCGGTTGTTGTTGTTGACGTTGATTTTGATACTGATGTTGTTGTTGTTGAATCGGTGTTGCTGGTTGATTAGAGAAAACTGGAATAACGGATGATACTTGGTGATGATGATGTTGACGGGGTGGTAGATTTCTTCTGGTTTAAGGCCTCCTCTGCCTCCCACTGCTTATTGCATTTGTTTCATTATCCTTCCTCTTACTGAAGCCACTCCCATAGTTCTTGCTAGTTAATGCCTCTTCTTTCGACAATTGTCCTTCACAGACCCATTCTTCAAGTCTCATCCCCATATTTACCATTTCAGTAAAATCACTGGGGGAACTGGCAATCACACGTTCATAGTAAAATGAACTCAGGGTTTTGAGAAAGATCTTCGTCATCTCCTTCTCTTCCAAAGGAGGAGTGATCTGGGCAGCCAACTCCCTCAAACAATGGGTGTACTCTTTGAACGTTTCCTTATCTTTCTGAGACATGGACCTCAGATGGTCCCTATCTGGCGCCATATCCACGTTGTATTTGTACTGTTTCACAAAAGCCTCACCTAGGTTATTGAAAGTGTGGATGCTTGCACTATCTAACCCCATATACCAACAGAGTGCAGCACCTGTCAGGCTATCCTGGAAATAGTGAATCAGTAGTTGATCATTATCTGTCTGGGTCGACATCTTGCGGGCATACATCACAAGATGACTGAGTGGACACGAGTTTCCCTTATACTTCTCAAAGTCAGGCATTTTGAATTTGACTGGAATTTTCACATTGGGCACTAAGCACAATTCAGAAGCACTCTTCCCAAACATGGGAGTTCTTCATCGCAAAAGCTAAATTATTGCATGAAGTGATGTTAGCTACAATATGATAAAATTGAGCCAGAGTAACATCTTGCTCCACGTATGCCTGTTCAAGAACTCTCTGGAGTACTTATCTGTGTGCTTCAGAATTCAAAAGTAGAGACAACACAAAAATCTTAGAGGGAGTTTGGAGAAACTGCTCAACCACGTTGAATTCGCTTCTCTTAATCAGTCGGAGTACCTCATCATCATCATTATTGGCCTTTAAATTGCCGGATTCACCAGACTTATCTCTTGAACAACCAACAGGATCTACACTAGGCACCTCCTCCTTCTTGCCAACAATGAATTCTTCCTTATTCTCCGGGATCACCGGTCCAAAAATTCGACCACTACGGGTCACCTTCGTAACATCTGCAATGCTCACCACTGACCTTTTCTTAGGCAACATCTGCAAAACTGATCTATTACTGACGTTCTTGCTGCTATCATACTTAATCACCAACCTCTATGGTTGTTTGAAAACGGGAACAATGACATTAACATCGTCATCAATATGCCGAGATTGAATAATCTGGATCATGCCTTCATCCATCAGGCGCTGGATGTCCCTTTTCACAACAACACACCCCCTTGGGTTCACACTATAAATATCACAACCTTCGTGATCATGTTCATAGTTACTTACCAAGCATATATCTTTATGCATTTGCACCAAAGATCTTCGGATAAACCAGACATCAAAAACCTTGAATTCACTTGGACAACCGTCCATCATGTTCACTGAAGAATTCCCATGAGCGGGCAAGGGATTTGCTTTCACATTAGGCGCGCGGTCTTCAAAAGACACCATGCCACTCTTCATAAGCTTTTGCACCTCATATTTTAGTGGATAACAATTCTCAATATCGTGCCACGGTGCACCCTGGTGAAAAGCACAGCGAAGTTCGGGTTTATACCACAAAGGAAGTGGTTCTGGTATCTGCGGTGGATTCCTCGGTTGAATCAAATTCTGGAGGACTAAAGATGGGCGCAGTTCGACATATGACATAGGAATCGGGTCGAAAGAGACCTTTTTCCTCTCAAAGTTTTGTTGCTGGTGATGATTGTTTTTGGAATTATTGTTGTTGTAGGTGTTTGTTCTTTGTTGCGGTTGTTGTTGTTAACGTTGATTTTGATACTGATGTTGTTGTTGTTGAATCGGTGTTGCTGGTTGATTAGAGAAAACTGGAATAACGGATGATACTTGGTGATGATGATGTTGACGGGGTGGTAGATTTCTTCTGGTTTGAGGCCTCCCCTGCCTCCCACTGCTTATTGCATTTGTTTCATTATCCTTCCTCTTACTGAAGCTACTCTCATACTTCTTGCTAGTTAATGCCTCTTCTTTCGACAATTGTCCTTCACAGACCCCTTCTTCAAGTCTCATCCCCATATTTACCATTTCAGTAAAATCACTGGGGGAACTGGCAATCACACGTTCATAGTAAGATGAACTCAGGGTTTTGAGAAAGATCTTCGTCATCTCCTTCTCCTCCAAAGGAGGGGTGATCTGGGAAGCCAACTCCCTCAAACAATGGGTGTACTCTTTGAACGTTTCCTTATCTTTCTGAGACATGGACCTCAGCTGGTCCATATCTGGCGCCATATCCACGTTGTATTTGTACTGTTTCACAAAAGCCTCACCTAGGTCATTGAAAGTATGGATGCTTGCACTATCTAACCCCATATACCAACAGAGTGCAGCACCTGTCAGGCTATCCTGGAAATAGTGAATCAGTAGTTGATCATTATCTGTCTGGGTCGACATCTTGCGGGCATACATCACAAGATGACTGAGTGGACACGAGTTTCCCTTATACTTCTCAAAGTCAGGCATTTTGAATTTGACTGGAATTTTCACATTGGGCACTAAGCACAATTCAGAAGCACTCTTCCCAAACATGGGTGTAAACCATAATTCACCAAAACGGGTGGTTGATATAAAGGATAACATGATCCATCCCATGACCTTTGTTTGGTGTGCTCTTAATTTCTCTCAAGACAGTGCAACCTGACAGATGTTCAAGCAGATACAGCGATCCTGATTCCCATGCCACTGCACTGCATTCACATCATTTTGCATCACATAATTTTGCATTTATAATCATTCACACATGTTTATCCATTTCTCTAGGGTTTATATCTTCTACTTGATTCTAGTCGGAATTTTCTTGGTTCTCATCAACGGCTTAGTCTTTTTTTTAAAATCGTTTATCTATTGAGAGACTGGGATCAAGGGGGTAGAATACCTTTGGAATTGATAAACATGTCATTGCATTTACATATTCATTAGCATGTCTTGCATAACAGGTACTGCCACAGTGTTCTCAGTTTGTTTGGTGTTCCATCAGCAGGATAGCTGACCCAGGCATTCACCGGTACGGTACCCGCAGAAACCAACAGAGAGTAATGGAGATCCTACAGGCAGAGTTCGCCGACATGAAAATCCGCATGAATCAATTCATGGATGTGGTTCAAGGGGTGGCTCAGGGATAGCAAGAGCTCAGGCAGATGATACAGAGGAATCCCCCTGCTCAACCAGAGACGGTGACTGATCCTCCAGCTGGAGAGGCTAATGGACCCAATGGACCGGGGCCTATCCCAATCCTACATGTCACCTCCGGTCAACAGCCCGTTCATGATGATCAGAACGATCAGTTCCCCCTGCTGCAGGAAGACTTTGGTATGGGTCATGGTGTGGACCCCATGTTTAGAAGATTGGAAGAGAGGTTGAAGGCAGTGGAAGGATAGAATACTCTGGGAGTAGATGTTGCTGACTTGGGGCTGGTCCCAGGTGTGAGAGTGCCACCGAAATTCAAGGTCCCGATATTTGACAAATACAATGGCAACTCTTGCCCGAAGACCCATGTGCAAGCCTATTTCCGTAAAATGGTTGCATACTCCGATGACGAAAGTTACTTATGTACTTTTTCCAGGACAGCCTAGCTGGGGCATCCCTGGAATGGTATATGAGGCTGGACAGAGCCCACATCCGTTGCTGGAGGGATTTGGCTGAGGCTTTCGTGAAGCAGTATCAGTATAATGCAGACATGGCTCCGGACAGAACTCAACTTCAAAATCTGTCTCTTAAAAGCAATGAGTGCTTCAGAGAATACGCTCAACGCTGGAGAGAAACAGCTTCCCGTGTTCAACCTCCTATGTTGGAGAAGGAAATGGCTAACATGTTCATGAACACTCTGCCAGGACCTTATTTGGAGCGCCTGGTGGTTTGCAATGCCTCCAACTTTGCTGATGTAGTCTCTACCGGAGAGAGGGTTGAGAATTACCTGAGGACATACGAGACCCAGAGTGGAGGTGGATCCTCATCAGGGGTGAAGAAGCCGTTCATTCAGGGACAGAAGAGGAGAGAAGGGGATGCAAGTGCCATATCTTCTTATCAGAACAGGGATAACCGAAGGAATAACTTTCAGAACTATCATCAGCAATCGTATGTTGCGGCTGTGACCATTCCAGCTGCAGCACCACTACAACAACAACAACCACAACGTCAACCAGCTCGATACCAACCACAAAAATCGGGTAACATACCCGCCTATCAACCGAGGCCAAGGACGATGGACCGGCGTTTCGACACTCTTCCAATGTCGCACGCTCAGTTGCTTTCTAGTCTTCAACAACTACAACTTATGCAGTTGCGCACTCTGGCTCCTCCCGTTGGTAGGCTTCCGGTGGGTTATGATGCCAATGCTAGGTGTAGCTTCCACTCTGGGGCTTCTGGCCATAATATTGAGAACTGCAAAGCTTTTAAGCACGTAGTTCAGGACCTCATTGGTTCAAAGGCCGTTAACTTTACACCAGCTCCTAATGTCGTCAACAATCCCATGCCCTAGTATGGTGGAGCCAACGTTAACATGGTTGAAGGAGAAGTCAAATTAGTCTCTGCGGTCAACAATGAAGATGGGGATAGTGATTGCGACATCGATAACTGGGTGCGTCCGAGGATCCCGAGTGAAGTTCTCAACAATTGGTCTTCTGAGGAGATTGTCCAAGCCACTTGTCTGGAGGAGTAATTTTCTTTGTTTCTTCATGCATATCCAAGTCTTACGTTCCGCCAGGGCGTAATGACTCATTGTAGGGCTCATCTATGTGACACTGGCATTTTTTATCATAAATAAAGGACGTCTTTTTGCATTCAAATATTTCGTTCCTTGTCTTTCTATTTTTGCAGTTTTTCAAAAAAAAAAAATAGCAATGTTTTGTTTAGTTTCCACTTTTTTTCTTTTTTTCACACTCATAAGCACATACCATCACTCATGCAGATGCACATCACCGGATCCTATTGATAACGGTTCTCCTATGGCTCGCTTCGACTTTGAAAATCCAATCTTTCAAGCTGAAGAAGAGGGTGATGAAGACTGTGAACTCCCTGAAGAACTTACCAGGTTATTAAAACAAGAGGAAAGGGTCATTCAACCGCATCAAGAGTCTGTTGAAGTGATTAATCTCGGCACCGAGGACGCCAAGAGAGAAATCAAGATAGGGGCTGCTTTGGAAGACAATGTGAAGAAAGGGTTGATTTAATTGCTGCAAGAGTATGTTCACATCTTCGCTTGGTCTTATCAGGACATGCCAGGGCTTGACACAGACATCGTGGTACATCGCTTGCCGCTGAAAGAAGGTTGTCCTCCGGTCAAGCAGAAGCTCAGAAGAACAAGACCAGAGATGGTTGTCAAGATAAAGGAAGAAGTGCAAAAACAGTTGGATGCAGGGTTTCTAGTAGTCACAAATTATCCGCCATGGGTTGCAAATATCGTTCCGGTACCTAAGAAGGATGGAAAGGTACGGATGTGTGTTGACTACCAAGATCTGAACAGGGCTAGTCCTAAAGATGATTTCCCCTTACCTCACATTGACGTTTTGGTGGATAACACGGCTCAGTTCTCGGTATTCTCCTTCATGGATGGCTTTTCTGGCTATAATCAAATTAAGATGGCACCAGAAGACATGAAGAAGACAACATTCATAACCCCATGGGGCACCTTCTGCTACAAGGTGATGACGCTTGGTCTGAAAAATGCCGGAGCAACATATCAGCGAGCGATGGTGACTCTGTTCCATGATATGATTCATCATGAAATCGAGGTTTATGTTGATGATATGATTGCCAAATCTCGGACAGAAGAAGAACATTTGGTGAATTTGCAGAAACTGTTTGAGCGTTTGAGGAAATTCAAGCTGAGGCTTAATCCGAACAAGTGTACTTTTGGGGTGAGATCTGGAAAACTACTGGGTTTTGTTGTTAGCGGAAAAGGGATTGAGGTGGATCCGGCCAAAGTGAAAGCGATACAGGAAATGCCTGAGCCAAGAACAGAGAAACAAGTCCGTGGTTTCTTAGGGAGGTTGAACTACATTATAAGGTTCATCTCTCACCTAACAGCCACGTGTGAGCCAATATTCAAATTGTTGAGAAAAGATCAGGCTATCAGGTGGAATGATGATTGTCAAAGGGCGTTCGAGAAGATAAAAGAGTATTTGTAGAATCCTCATATCCTTGTGCCTCCGGTCCCAGGGAGACCGCTGATTATGTATTTGATAGTACTAGACAATTCCATGGGTTGTGTTCTCGGTCAACACGATGAGACAGGTATGAAAGAGCATGCCATCTACTACCTGAGTAAGAAATTCACAGATTGCAAGTCGAGATACTCAATGCTTGAAAAAACATGTTGTGCACTTGCATGGGCTGCTAAGCGATTGAGACAATACATGATGTCTCACACAACCTTACTGATCTCCAAAATGGATCCAGTCAAGTATATATTTGAGAAGCCAGCTCTCACCGGAAGAGTTGCTCATTGGCAAATGGTACTGACAGAGTACGACATCCAGTATACTTCCCAGAAAGCCATCAAGGGGAGTATTCTGTCAGACTATCTTGCTCAACAGCCGGTTGAAGATTATGAGCCGATGAAGTTTGATTTTCCAGATGACGACATCATGTTCCTCAAGATGAAACACTTTGAAGAGCCAGTTGTTGAAGAGGGACCTGATCCAGGCGAAAAGTGGACTTTAATGTTTGATGGGGCCGTCAACGCCAGAGGAAGTGGAATTGGTGTTGTCATTACAACTCCGAAAGGTGCCCACATGCCTTTCACCGCTCGTCTGACTTTCGAGTGCACCAATAATGAAGCTGAGTATGAAGCCTGTATCTTGGGTATCGAGCAAGCCATTGATTTGAGAATCAAGACTTTGGACATCTTCGGAGATTCAGCTCTGGTAATCAACCAAGTGAATGGTGATTAGAACACTCTCCAGCCTACTCTGGTCCCTTACAGAGATTACACGAGAAGACTATTGACTTTCTTCACAACAGTAAAGCTGTAACACATACCTCGTGATGAGAACCAAATGGAAAATGCTCTTGCCACTCTATCCTCCATGATCAACGTGATTCGGTGGAACCACGCTCCCAAGATCGATGTGATGCGCCTCGACAGGGTCGCGTATGTGTTTGCTGTTGAACTGGTAGTTGACGACAAGCCCTGGTATCACGACATCAAGTGCTTTCTGAAGAATCAAGAGTACCCTGCAGGGGCATCCAACAATGATAGAAAGACTTTGAGAAGATTGGCAGGTAGTTTCTTCTTGAACAAAGACGATGTGCTGTATAAGAGGAACTTCGACATGGTTTTGCTCAGATGCGTGGACAGACACGAAGCAGACATGTTAATGCAGGAAGTTCATGAAGGCTCCTTCGGTACTCATGCCGGCGGACATGTAATGGCTAAGAAATTGTTGAGAGCAGGTTATTACTGGATGACCATGGAATCTGATTGTTTCAAATATGCTCGGAAGTGCCATAAATGCCAGATTTATGCTGATAAGGTGCATGTGCCGCCGAATCCTTTGAATGTGATGTCTTCGCCGTGGCCTTTCGCTATGTGGGGCACCGATATGATTGGAAAGATTGAGCCGACCGCCTCCAATGGGCATCGCTTCATCCTTGTTGCCATCGACTATTTCACCAAGTGGGTCGAAGCAGCATCGTTCGCGAATGTCACCAGACATGTGGTTGCCCGATTCATCAAGAAATAAATCATTTGTCGCTATGGGATTCCCGAAAGAATCATTACTGATAATGGTTCTAATCTCAACAACAAAATGATGAAGGAGTTGTGCCAGAACTTCAACATTCAGCATCACAATTCTTCCCCTTACCGCCCTAATATGAACGGCGCTGTTGAGGCAGCAAATAAGAACATAAAGAAGATTGTGTAGAAGATGGTCGTTACGTACAGAGATTGGCATGAGATGCTACCCTTTGCCTTGCATGGGTATCGTACTTCAGTACGTACATCGACCGGGGCAACCCCTTACTCCCTTGTGTATGGTATGGAAGCAGTCCTACCTGTTGAAGTGGAGATTCCTTCTCTAAGAGTCTTGTTGGATGTCAAGTTAGACGAAGCTGAATGGATTCGGACAAGGTTCAATGAGTCGAGTCTTATCGAAGAGAAGCGAATGGCAGCCATTTGTCATAAGCAGTTGTATCATAGTCGGATGAAGAGAGCCTTTGATCAGAAAGTGCGTCCTCGATGCTTCCAGGTCGGAGAATTGGTGTTGAAAAGGATCCTTCCTCCTCATACAGATCACAGGGGCAAGTGGACTCCTAACTATGATGGACCGTATATTGTCACCAAGGTTTTTGATGGTGGGGCCTTAATGCTTGCAACGATGGATGGTGAAAAATTCACTTCCCCGGTGAACTCAGACGCAGTTAAAAAATACTTCGCATGAAATAGACCCGTTGGACAATAAAAAGAGTAGTCCAGGCAAAAATGGGCATCCCGGCGAACCAAGAAAATGAAAAAGGTTCGGGCAAAAATTAGGGATTAAAAGTGAAAAGATTGTACACCCGGTAAGTTGAAAACCTAAAAAGGAAACTTAGGCAAAAATGGGTATCCCGGTGGATTGAAAACCCGAAAAGGGCGATCCAGGAAAAAGTTAGGGATTAAACGAATGACTGCGTTCTGAGTAGTTCTGAATCTCATCTCGTGTCAATGACTGGAAACTTTTGAAGGATAGGAAACAGTCCAATCACTCTTTCAGAAAAGCTGATCATCTGGAGGATCTTGAAGACGAGCAAGTCATAGCAGAATTGGAAACCAATAGAAATCCATTTCACATTGCCATTAGATTCATGTCTGTTTTTATCTGTTGTGCGGTTACCTCTTTCCAGGGATTGCTTCCCGATTTAAAATCATATTCAGAGGTCGTTCAATCAATAAAATCATGTTATTCAGTATATCTCTGTTTTCACTTTCATTTTTCTGTTTTGTTTGCAAAAATGACGTCAGAATTTTTTGATAAACATTGCATCATGACACATAAGAGCTTTACAGGTACATGCTTAATAAACATTTAAAATTGTTGTAAATTTTAAGTGCTTTGGATCGTCTACTCAGAATAGGTACCCTCGGGGCATTTCCTTAAAATCCCCTGCAGATGATCGTGAATGTTTTCCCCAGTGAAGTCGCCAACAAACGAATTCGGTATCTTATCCCTGCAGAGCTGATCAGAGCGTTGGATTCTTCAATCCCCAGCAGGTTCTCACCACTGTACCTCCCCCCCAAGCGGTGGTTTCAGATTATACACTCCCCAGTAGAGTTGACAATGTCAGACTATATACTCCCAGCAGAGTTGACAGTGCCAGACTATATCTTCACAGCAGAAGCGGCTGCTCCTCAGAGTTCGAGGCCAAATCGATAATCCCAATGCCAGATCCATGGTTTCTTTCCTTGAAGCAGAACCTCGGTACCGTATCGGTGTTTGCTTCCCCTGCTAAGTATTCTCTCTCGCAGGTTATGGTTGCCAGAACCACTATCGCTTTCCCCAACAACAGGTTTTCAGTGCCGTTCTCTCCCCAATCAGAATCTCGATATTTCGTCATTGCTAGAACACCGTGTGGCAGGTCATTTCCCCACAGAATTCTTTGCGTTTCCGGTATTCAGACCGAAGTGGCGTTCAGGCCAGTTTTCCGATGTTCAGATCGAAGAACTTTCCGACGTTCAGGTCGATGCAACTTGTGGCATTCAGGCCAATTTTCCGATGTTCAGATCGAAGAAGTTTCCGACGTTCAGGTCGATGCAACTTGTGGCATTCAGGCCAATTTTCTGATGTTCAGATCGAAGAAGTTTCCGACGTTCAGGTCGACGCAACTTGTGGCGTTCAGGCCAGTTTTCCGATGTTCAGATCGAAGAAGTTTCCGACATTCGGGTCGATGCAACTTGTGGCATTCAGGCCAGTTTTCCGATGTTTAGATCGAAGAAGTTTCTGACGTTCAGGTCGATGCAACTTGTGGCATCCAGGCCAATTTTCCGATGTTCAGATCGAAGAAGTTTCCGACGTTCAGGTCGACGCAACATGTGGCATTCAGGCCAGCCTCTCGGTGTTCAGACCGATATTAATAATCTCATATCTCCCGATGTTCAGATCAAAGTCATTTCCAGTATTCAGACTGATGAGCGGCATTCAGGCCATGGTTATTTCTGTGTTACCATTTATTTTGGTATCCAAGTTAACATTCTTTTTCGGTATTCAGACTGACTCTCACCGTACCAGACGGATTCTTCTTTCAAGACCACCTCTTTGCCGATTCTGACAGGCATTGTTACTTCACTTCACTTCAGTGCAAATTTTCGGGCTTTTATTGTATTCAATCCCTTGATACCTCGAAAGCACGAAAGCCGCTGCTATCTTCTTTCCAGGTCTCCAGTTGATTGAATAGGGGCAGTTGTAATACCCTAAAATTTACCCTTCATTGATTTTTCTTCTCCTAAACACACGTTCACTCCTTCTACTACAGGCAAGTAAGTCTCCAAAGGTCGAGCATCCAGTAGATTGCGTAGTAACGTCGTTCGTCCAAAACCCAATCCATAACCCCGTAGTTAGTCGAACTACGGCTTGCTCTGATTCTCATTCCAGATGAGATACGTAGGCATAAGACGCGATGTCTTAGCGAGCACACTTCCCCCTAACCCATAGGTCAGATGAGATACGTATGCAGTGGATGCGACATCGGCGCGAGTCATTTTCATTTAACCCCCTTTTTTAGTAAACAACACAAGATAAACTCACACCCTTTAGACAAGAACTACAAAAGTGGAACCCGTAGAGTACTACGGATGCGTAGGGGTGTTAATACCTTCCCTTCGCATAACCGACTCCCGAACCCAAGATTTAGTTGCGAGACCTTGTCTTTTCCTTTCCTCTTTTCAGGTTTACTTCGAGCGTTTCCTTTCCCTCCTTTGGGATAAATAACGCACGGTGGCGACTCTTCTGTCATTTTCTTTCGCCGATTGTTTTTTCGCACACTGTTTTGTTAAGGTTGCGACACTTTGGTGTTGTATCGGTGAGTTAGCTTGGCTAAAGCACAGAAGAACACCTATCAGACACCTGGCAAAAACCTACTTATGCAACTGATGCATGAAATGCAATGTTTGATTATTTTTATTTTCCAAGGAACTTACTATATCATTTGCAAATATATAAAAATTGAAATGGAAATTGCAATACTTTGATATGACCACAAATCTCTTTTTATTTATATAAATTGGAAGGATTACACTGAGTACAATTTCAGAACCCAAAATAAAAGATACAAGAGAAAAGGAGACTAGTCATCCTAAGGATCCCTAACAATAGTGTCAGCAGATCTGGCTGAAGGCGCATACTTCCTTCGAATGCGACGAATCTCGATCTCAAAAGAAGCCTCCATCTGAGTCTTCTCGAGGACAAACTGGTCAACAATCTTATTCCAAGCAACGGAAGTTTGAGGCGTGCTAGAAGATGAAACCTCTAGCTCTCTATGTCTCTTCGTCACTCGGTCTTCAAGTAGCTCAATTAGTGCATCTTTGTCTTTAGACTCCAACTGCAACTCTTCATGCTTCTGGCTCAAAGCATGGAAACTCTCTTCCCACATATTTTTCTCTTGCTTCATCTTGGCGAGCACGTCTTCCAACTCCTCTACATCTTGGTTAGGGAGAGTTAATGGCTCAATCACAACCATAGACATAGGTCTCTCACAAGGATAAAGCATCTTCAATTCCAAAGCTCTCTTCTTCACCCAAAGAGTTTAAGCTTCCAAAGCTACACAATTGCACGGACCAAGCTCGGATCTTCCTTTCCTATGCATATTATGCACAATCTTCTGCTTCAAATGTTGGGGATCTTTACCCTTCTGATAAAAAACACCTTCTAACAAAGTGTTATTAGGCTTGTCACTCAAGGGGAACCCAAGTTGACGACGAGCCAAAGCAGGGTTGTAGCTAATTCCTCCTTGTGTACCAATGAGAGGCACATTAAAGAATTCACCACAACTATCAATAATCTCCAAACTTCTTAAGGACGGATCATACCAAACTATATCATCATTATTGAGAGACATAAGTCTTTGAGACCACCTTAGACATTATTTGTTCTCCACAAAAGCATGCATCTGAGGCAAGTGCGAAATAAACCACTTGTACAGAAGATGAATGCAACAGACAATCGTTCCACCACCCTTAGAATTCCTTAGATGCAAAGAGAAATACATATCACCCAACAAAGTAGGCACATGATTCCCAATCAAGAAAAGTCTAATGGCGTTAACATCAACAAAACCACCAATGTTAGGGAACAAAGCTAATCCATAGATGAGCAACACAAAGATAGGTTTAGAAGCATCTACACTACCAGCTTTAGCAAAAGTGGTAGCTTCCTTGATGAGGAAAACAGATGGAAATCCAAATAACCCTCCTTTCTTCACTCAATGAGCCTCTATCTCAGACTTCTTCAAGTGAAGGGCTTCAACAATAATACTAGATCGGGGAATCTTCTCCAATCCACTAAACAGTACTCTACTAGAAACAAGTATCCCCAAAAGATGAGAATACTCCTCCAAAGTAGGAACAAGCTGAAAATCTGGGAAAGTGAAACAATGGTAGAGAGGATCATAGAACTGCACCAATACGCTCAACAATCCTTCCACTACATCAGCAGACAAGATGGACAGAAGCTTCCCATGACGTTGTTTAAAGTCCAAGGGATCTAATAAAAAAGATGCTAGCTTCCTTAACTCTTTCAAGTCGGGACATCTGAAACTGTACTTCTTAGTGTTCCTTCGTCCATAGAACTGTGCCAAAGTACTCATCAACCCTTCGTCAACCTGAGTAGTCAACAGAGGCAGAAGCTTCCCATAACGAGCTTTGAAACCCAAAGGATCTAATACGTAAGATATCAGATTCCTTAACTCTTTGAGATCGGGCTGTCTAAAGTTGTACTTCTTTGTATGCCTTTTTGGTCTTTCCATGTCTGAAAATTTTGCAAATAAACCCTTTAAGTTCCTTGAAAATTTTTCTGATTTTTCTGATGACATGAATG
This sequence comes from Lathyrus oleraceus, assembly GCF_024323335.1. Taxonomy (NCBI): domain Eukaryota; kingdom Viridiplantae; phylum Streptophyta; class Magnoliopsida; order Fabales; family Fabaceae; genus Lathyrus; species Lathyrus oleraceus. The sequence goes on along the minus strand of NC_066584.1, from coordinate 191,865,481 downwards.
CAGATGAATGCATGAATGTATGAATGCAGCAATCACACTCAAGGGTCAAGCAAGGCACACCAGACAAAGGTCATGGGAAAGCTCATAGCATCCTTAATATCAATCATCCATTTTGGTGGATTATGGTTTTCACCTTATCAACACCCAAGTTCCATTGATATTAACGATAGATGAACCGGCTCAATTATCCTTAATATCAATCATCCATTTTTGTGGATTATGGTTTACACCTTATCGACACCCAAGTTCCATTGATATTAAGGATGTCTGAACGACTCAACCATGAATCACGGGTTTGTTGAGAGTCACGAGCATGGAGTCTCGGTTAAGAACCACCCAGAGGGAGTGTACTAGGGTTTAAACCTGCCGAACATGTTCTACAAGAGGTTCCCATAGTCATCATCCCATCTTTCGAATATTATCGGAGGAACTAATACTCGTATTCCAAAAATATTCTCAAGAGAGACTCTTATGAGTGTAGTATCACGTAACAATCGCATCAGATCTTACATCTGAACGACCTCCGCACTACGTCCTAAAAATAGGCCAAGATGGGCTTGGTAAACTAAGGTCCTTGGCTTCTAAGGCACATGATTGAAAGAATAATGCCTAACCACAAATAACTTGTGTGACATTATTATTCCAATATGACCTCCACCAAGTGAATGGACTCGCAAGTCAACTTGCTAAGGAATACTCCACACAAGTCGACGAGACTATGCCATTCTCCTATCCTAAAGTACACTCGAGTTCGGGTATAGAACTCATCTCACAGAGATCACCAAGCAAACAACAATTGTATATCAAGCAATTCAATCATTACAATCAATACAGTAATCCCAAATTGTACAAAAATATGTCATATAACAAATAAACAATATCATACAACAAGGGTGAAAAGTAGACAAAACCACCAAGGAGATTTTTCCCCAACAGAGTCGCCACTTTTCTGTAGCGGTGTATTCGTCACTTTATGATTTATTGGTTCAATCAAAAGCAAAGCATACAAAGAATCGAGTCGCCACCGCACTTTTATTTATCCAAAGGAATGGCTAAAAAGCGAACAAAAGCCTAAGAAGTTTTACACATAGAAAACTAATGAAAAGATCAGAGATCTGGGTAAGGGGTTAATTACGCAATGGAAAGGTGTTAGGCACCCAAAACGTCCTAGGTACTCCTAGGGAGCCATTTTCACAACTTGTTGTACGAAATGTTATTTGTTTACAAAATATTTATTGTGCAAACAATGGACTGAAGGGATGAGAAAAGAATATACAAGTTATTTTTTTGTGTTTGAACGGATGAACCCGTTGCCTACGTACCTTTCCATGGAAGGTAAGGATTAAAACGCCGTAGTTCGGCTAAAATATTTCCAAAAAGTATGGGTGGATTCATTTTAAAAAAAAAGCCCTAAGGTCTTTCGTTATCCGCGGGAGAAAACTCAACCTTATACAAACAACAAGTCCACCATGTGAGAAAAGCTTCAACTTGCTAGTGAGGGGTTAACCCTACAATAAGCAAGGAAGTCTTACAATTCAATCACTAAGGGCAAAAGGTGAGATTAACATCAACCAACTAGGATAAATAAAACCTATGGCTAATGTATGAAAACTTATCAAGAATGGACAAAGCCACAAAACAATTGAATGAGTGAAATTAACCAATTAGGATTATTCACAAAAGTGGTCAAGATATGATTAGAATTCAATTCAAAAGAAGTATTATGAAAATGAAGTTTGAAAAATCAAAGGCCTAGGGCCTAGGTTTCTAATTTGAAAACAAATGAGAATGTTTGCACAATAGTTTTCAAGTTTGTATTAACATGCATATGGAGGTTTAAAGAAACAAAATGTGGGAGGGTGAGGAAGTAAAACTTCTTAGATGTTCACCTCTTGAGATCAAGTGATTCCTTTGGAATAGGCAACAATGCAAATAACAGATGAACAAAGTGAATGGATACCGGATGCCAATCAATGGACTTATTCCAATCTCACAAAACAAAAATGGATACCGGATGCCAATCAATGGACTTATTCCAATCTCCTAAAACAAAAATGGATACCGGATGCCAATCAATGGACTTATTCCAATCTCCTAAAACAAAAAGCAAACATGGATACCAGATGCCAATCAATGGACTTATACTAGTCTCCTAAAGCAAAGAGCAAACATGGATGCCAGATGCCAATAAATGGACTTATACTAGTCTCCTACCATATCATGGGAAACAACTGCCAATTCAATGGACCTATGCTTGCATCCTCCATGGACAAAAGGCAATGTTACAAAGTAATGAACAATGATTATGAAATGATATACAAGTAATGATGATACATGCACCAAGGCACACATAAGCAATTATGCACAGATGAATCAAGTAATCAAACAAACAAGTCAATTAGCACACACTATATACAATCAATTAGGCTCAAGCAAGGTTAGGCTTTACAGCCAACTGAAATGGGGTATTTTGAGCTCTTAACCCTAACATTGAGAGTTAAGGTGAAGCAGATGAAAAGAAGATGAGGGGTGTGCCTCATAGCTCTTATCCCTGGTCAGGGAGAGCTTTGATCAATGGAAAGTGTGGGAGTTCAGAAAGTTGGAACTCTTCTCCACAAGTGAATGACTCTATAAGATCTTGGGTTATTATTCACCATGCATCAACACATGGTGTGAGCAAAGTGAATGACACACTGAGTAGCAGGAGATGGATTACACATCTCTTTTATCTGCCCATTGCCTCATAAGAGGACTTTACCTGCTTGGCACAAAAATTAAACAATCACAAGCATTGCCTCTTAAGGAGGACTTCAGACAGGTGCCTACCAATAACAGTATAAAACTCAGACAAGCAGATAACAATCAATGAGCAACAGACAATCTCAATGTACAAAAGGTGTAAGCCAAAGGCAAACATAAATGAGTGAGCATCAACCTACAAAACACACAATGTTATTAATTACAAGCAAACATCAATATTCACATCATGAAGCATCACCAATCATGGAACTTGATTGCTTAACCTGAAATCAAAGCTCAAACATAAGCAACAAACCACTAGGTCAAAGCCTAGGGTCAAAGATATAGAAAAAATTTAAAACAGGGGCTGAAATTTAACATGAAGCAACTTCAAACACATATTTACACATTCCAAAAGGTCTCACATCAAAATCAATCACCAAATGCATTTCATGATCAAGTGAAGTTCAAGGCAATTTCAAATCTCATATGTGATCAACATGAATGAAAAATTCAAATCAAAACAGAAATGATTCAAATAAATCTGGAAAAAATCATGCACATTCAAGACATCTAACATGATCAACATACAAAAAATCAGGGGAATTGGAGATCATTTGGCATGGCAATCACATGGCACAAGTTGAACATTCAAAGGTGTGACACAAATTGTCACACCAACTTAGCACAAGCAAAAAACAGAGATGATGCATAGGAAAAATATCAAACAAAAACCAACATGTCAAGCAATGTGTCGAGTTTCATCATGCAAAATTTCAAGGCCATTGGATAAGAAACAAGCATTTCATGAAGGAATAAGCAAGGCAAGGTCAAACAAGCATATGTATTCAAACATCCTAGCACAAATCAATTTTTCAGCCAGGCACAACTTTCCAATTTATGCTCATAAAAAACTAGAAAACAAGAGGAGAACATAGCAAAAAATTGGGATCAAATTGGTGCATTTTCCTATTTTATATGATTTTTGGAAGTTAAGGAAAAAATAAAAAAATGAAATGGACATTTAAATGTGAAAATAGGAGAAAAATGGAATAGCATTTTGGAAAACGCCTCAGCCAAGGATCGAAGCCAGTGCATTTTCAAAAGTAGCGCCTCAATCAAAATGGTACCGTATTGGCTAAACCCTAGCGCGCCAAAAAATGGTAGCTAAATTTGAATTTTCGTAGCTAATTCTAAGCAGTTTCCTAGCAGATTCTGGAAATGAAGAAGTTCAAGGTTGAAGATAAAGATCATGATGATCTTCATCTGGATTTTCCAGATTTTCCAAAATGTGTCCAAAAATCAAAATCAAGCTCAGCATCATGCAGTATTTTCCACGTACATCAAAGATCCACAAACAATTCATGCAAAAACATCAAGATACGCACGGATCGAAGAAAATAAAATTCAACATTAAAACTTTAAACAAGCATAACTTCATGTACAATGCATCATTTCACACGATTCAAAGCTCAGATATCATCATGCTTAGATCTACAACAACATAGCAAAGGATTTCAAAAATAAGAGATTCGAATTGTGACCTCTTGAAGTGCAGAAGCTGGAATTCGTGTTATCCAAGACTTGAAATGATCAAAAGCTTCCCTGTGATGCTTGTATAGATGATTGGAGGAGAAATTGAAGCTCAAACACACTTGAATTCAGCAGAATTTGAAATCACCATGGATGCTTCAAGCTACGAGTATGCTTCAATATGGCACGGTTTCTCTCTATTCCACGTCCAATCTTGCTCAACAATACCTCAGGAGCATGAATCAACCAATAGAATGTGCTTTTGTTTGAAGAAATTGCAAAAAAAATTGAGAGAAAAGTTTTGAGAATTTTAGATCTAGATCTGAAAAATGGTTGTTAATGATGAAAACAGTTATGCTTATCCTTATATACCTCCTACTAATCATGTTTAGATCATGTTTAAGCCAAAGCCAAAGGTGATTAGCAACTTAGAAGGTGTAAGTGCAAAAATGAGTTTTTCACCTTATGCATGTGGTAGCCACGTGAGCAGTGTATGTTGCTGAACCAAAATCACTTAAAAATATCCCATGCAAGTTTTGGAAATGGTTTTGTATGCATATGATCCACCAAAATGATTTTATGGAATTTCCTTCACAAATCTTCATGAATAAGCCAATGACCATGCAAATGAAATTCATGTCATGTAATGGTACATTTGGAAAGTGCATGTTATGATGAACAAAATGTAAAAAGAACCACTCATTTTGGAGCTTTGGTTGAAAAGTTATGCCCATTTGAAGTTCCATGCACACTTTGCCATGATTTGATCATATCTCCTCAACCACACATTAGAAATTCATGATCTTGGACATTTTGGAAATGGGAGAGAAAGATCTACAACTTTCATGTTCAAAAAAATCTCATTTGAAGCCTTATTGATGATGTAATATTGAGTTGAAGTTGGTCCAAAATCTTTCCATTTTTGGAAAGTTCAAATTATAGGTCACTTGCTATTTTGGGAAATTTTTGACCTGACTTCAAATTCTTCAATGTGAGTATTTGAAATGTCAAATGAGACTTGTTTGAACATGAATGAAGTATTTTTAATCACTTCCCACCTCCAAATCCACAGTTGGCTTTGCAGTTGACTTTCTAGGTCTTTAGTTGACTTGAAAATGTTCTGATGAAATTCAAGCCTCTACCACTTGGGATTTTGCTTCAAAATTACATCATAGCTCATATGAACTCTTGTGAATGATTGTGGGGTCCAAATCTCAAGAATGGCCACCATCTATTGCTCAATGAATGTCTTTAATTGCCTTGACCTGTTAATGCTTCATCTGCAAGACAAAGGTTAGATGACATATTTTTGTACTTTTGGTTAGTGATAAAAGGAAAAGCAATGATATACAAATGCAAACAATGCTTGGTGATCAAGAATCACTCTCAAAAAGATGACCCACCCCTAGGGAAGGAAGCAAGGTGTCCAAGGATCCTTGAGGCAATGCAATGATATGATATGATGCCATGAGGGATCTTAGGGACAAAATTGGGGTCTTACACTCTTATACAAAACCCCATCCTTATTCAGATAGAACGCCATGGCCAACCTCTTCAGAGTCTTTCGGTCCTTCTTAGACGCTCCCTCAGGATACTCTTGGGTCTCCAGATAATGCTTGATGTCATAATACCACGGCTTTTCATCATCAGGCGATGTTTCGACAACAAACACATAAGCCGGCCTATCCAGCCGTCCCACCTCAACACTAGGAACTTGATTCCACCACTGCACTTTAATCAAAGCGGCCAGAGTAGCCAAAGCATCTGCTAAAGGATTTTCTTCTCTCGGCACATGGTGTAATTCCACCTTGGTGAAGAACGTCAACAACCTCCTCGTATAATCCCGGTATGGAATTAAGTGGGATTGATGCGTATGCCATTTCCCGTTAACCTGGTTCACAACCAAAGCTGAATCTCCATAGATAACATGGTTCTTGATTCGCAAATCAATCGCCTCTTCGACACCCAAGATACAAGCTTCGTACTCAGCCACATTGTTGGCGCATTCAAATGTTAGTCGGGCAGCAAAACGAATGTGGGATCCCTTCGCGTAACCAAAATAGCACCAACTCCACTACCATTCACGTTAACGGCCCCATCAAACATCAGAATCCATTCGGACTCAGGGTCAGGCCCCTCCTCCGGGCTAGGTTCCTCACAATCTTTCGATTTGAGAAACATGATGTCCTCATCAGGGAACTCAAATTTCATATGTTGATAATCCTCAATGGGTAGTTGGGCGAGGTAATCAGACAATACACTCCCCTTTGTTGCTTTCCGAGAAGTGTACTGGATATCGTATTCAGTCAAAATCATTTGCCATCTCGCAACCCGTTTGGTCAATGCTGGCTTCTCAAATATATACTTGATCGGATCCATCCTGGAAATCAACAAAGTGGTATGAACCAGCATATACTGTCTCAGTCGGCGAGCAGCCCATGCCAAAGCGCAGCAAGTTTTCTCGAGCAGTGAATATCTTGTTTCACAGTCGGTAAACTTTTTGCTAAGGTAGTAAATTGCATGCTCTTTTCGACCAGACTCGTCATGCTGCCCCAGCACACACCCTATAGACCCCTCGAGGACTGTCAAGTACAGGACTAGCGGTCGCCCCTCCGCAGGAGGCATCAGAATCAGAGGCTCCTGCAAATATTCTTTTATTCTCTCAAATGCCGCTTGGCAATCATCATTCCACCTGACCGTTTGATCTTTTCTCAACAACTTGAATATGGGTTCGCACGTGGCTGTTAGATGAGATATGAACCGTGAAATGTAGTTCAATCTACCTAAGAATCCACGAACCTCCTTTTCTGTTCTCGGTTCAGGCATTTCTTATATCGCTTTTACTTTAGCAGGATCAACCTCGATTCCCTTTTCACTTACAATAAACCCCAGCAACTTACCGGACCGCACTCCGAAAGTGCACTTATTCGGATTCAACCTCAATTTGAATTGTCTCAACCGGTCAAACAACTTGGCCAAGTCTACCAAATGCCCCTCTTCTGTTTGGGACTTCGCTATCATGTCATCAACATAGCATTCGATCTCATGATGAATCATATCATGAAACAAAGTCACCATAGCTCTTTGATACGTAGCACCGGAATTCTTGAGACCGAATGGCATCACCTTATAACAAAAGGTGCCCCATGGTGTGATGAACGTTGTTTTCTCCATATCATCTGGCGACATTTTAATTTGGTTATAGCCAGAAAAGCCATCCATGAAGGAAAACACTGAGAATTGAGTTGTATTATCTACCAACACATCGATGTGAGGTAATGGGAAATCATCTTTCGGGCTAGCTCTATTCAAATCCCGGTAGTCCACACACATCCTCACCTTTCCATCCTTCTTCGGCACTGGCACAATGTTCGTGACCCAAGGCGGATAATTAGTGACAGCTAGGAAACCAGCGTCCAACTGCTTCTGCACTTCCTCTTTGATTTTCATGGCCATCTCGGGTTGAGTTCGGCGCAACTTCTAATTCACTGGAGGACAGTTTTCTCTCAATGGCAACTTGTGTACAACAATATTGGTATCCAACCCTGGCATATCTTGATAAGACCAGGCGAAGATATCAACATACTCTTTCAACAGTGCTACCATTCTGCTCTTGACATTCACCTCCAAAGCGGCCCCAATTTTCACTTCCTTTCTGACTTCCTCTGAGCCCAGATTAACAATCTCAACTTGCTCCTCGTGCGGTTGAATCACCTTCTCCTCTTGTTTCAACAACCTGGCTAACTCTTCCGGCAGTTTACAATCTTCTTCGCCTTCTTCTTTGGCATGATAGATCGGGTTGTCGAAGTCATATGAGGGTGTAGCAGGATTGTTATCAATGAGATCCGGAGAATGATCGCATCTGCATGAATGTTGATTCATGCATTGCTTTAGCGCCGGACCGAGACAAATTAAAAGGAAGGAAAATGACCATAACCATTGCCATTTTTATTATTATTTTATTAACTGCAAAAATAAATGAAAAACAGGGAACACCACTTTTAAAGCGAAAAACATCCATTTATTAATGATGCAAATAATGCAAAATGAAACATGAGGTGACCCTCACAATGGACCATTACGTTTTGGGCAAAACGTATGGCTTTCATGCAAACAGAATTAACAAACAAAAAATATTACTCTTCACGCAGAGTGACAGTGATGATCTTTTCGGCCTTCCAGTTCTAGATCTCCATTCATGGTACGCACGGTTTTATCCACGATTCAAGCTCGCAGTCACTGTCAGTCTCTTCACCCACCTCACACATACGGCCCGGATCCTCAGCAATTACATTCACCCCCATCTGACCATGCGTCGGCATGGGATTAGCATTAACATTTGGCGATGGTGCAAAATTGATGGCCTTGGAGTCCACCAGGTCTTGAACCACATGCTTAAAGGCTTTACAACCCTCAATGTTATGCCCGGGAGCACCAGAATGGAATTCACACTTGGCATTCTCATCATAATTGGCAGGCCTCTGATCTGGTCTTAACGGAGCCAACGTCCTCAGCTGAACCAACCCAAGATCCTTCAACTTCTTAAACAGGAGAGCATACGTCATGGGTGGCCTATCAAACTGATGATCTGCCATCCTTCCCCTAACTTTGTACCCAGCTCTCTGTGTTCTCTGTTGAAATGGCTGTTGTTGCTGTTGATGTTGGACGGGTTGATTACCAGCAGGAATCGTTACTGCAGCAGTATGCTGGTAGTAATGATCCCTAGCGTGTCCCCTTTGGGCATACACAGCACTCGATTCACCCTCCTTCTTGCGCTGACCATTACCAAAGGACTTCTTTACTCCAGATGACGAAGCATTTCCCTGTATTTTCCCCATTCTCAGCCAACTTTCAATCCTCTCACCAGCCACTACTATATCTGCAAAGCCGGTAACCGGACATCCCACCATCATTTCAGCAAAAGTCCCCTGAAGGGTACCCATGAACAAATCCGACATCTCCCGATCCACTAATGGAGGTTGAACTCTGGCATCCAACTCTCTCCACCTTTGTGCATACTCTTTAAACCCTTCATTCGGCTTCTGAGACATACCCTGCAACTGGGTACGGCTTGGTGCCATGTCAGCATTAAATTGGTACTGTTTGAAGAAAGCATCCCCCAAATCCTGCCAACTCTTAATATCTGATGATCTCAACTTGGTGTACCACTCAAGAGACCCACCAGATAAGCTATCCTGGAAGAAGTACATCCAGAGCTTCCGATCCATGGTGTAGGCAGATATCTTTCGGACAAAGGCCTGAAGATGAGTTTCCGGGCAAGAACTCCCATTGTACTTATCAAACGTGGGCACTTTGAACTTCTGTGGAATCACAATCCCCTTAACCAGCCCCATGTTTGTCATATTAATAGTCCCAGGAGAGGTATGGCTTTCCAGAGCCCTGATCTTTTCTGCTAGTACCTGACTCTCTTTATTCGGCGGTTGAACACCATATTGACCGAACTGCTCATTCAGCATAGAGAACTGATCCTCTTCCTTATCCTCCACAGCCCCAAAGAAAGGAGGAAATTGCGTGTCCTTTAGAGTGTTGCCCCCAGGACCTAGTCCACCGCCTGCAGCAAAACCAAAACCACCACCATTGTTGAGGACTACACCAGCAGTAGTTGCCTCCCTTCTGGGATCGCCACCATCCCTAGAACCACCAGGACCATTGTTGGAGGTACCCTCTTGATTATTGCCACTATTGGCAACCGAAGCCCGCTCAAGCTTCTCCAATTTATCGGTGAGTGCTTTCTGCCCCAAGGCGAACCCTTGCATGGCGTTGATCAACTCACTCATCTTCTCTTTCAGCTCGAGAATGTCAACGTTGGGTGGATCCATCATTCTGGGTTTGTTGCGTCTGGTAAAGTATTTGTGCGAACGAGCTACGTGCAGAGGAATGATTCTGCGTGCGCGAGCAATGATTCCTGAGTCAATCAAACATGTTAGATACTGACACCTGCAAAATAGAAGACAAGTTATTATGATTCATGCATGAATGCAATGTCTATCTGTATGAGGAACATTCTGTCCTTCGATCCTGGCTTCATTGAGACGGACAATAATTTGACAGCAACATTCTGACACCAATCATCTGGCTTTGCCGTACGGAACAGAAAATTGTGAGGATGTCTCTCAACCAGAATCTCAATCAAGAATGTACCCTGCATATGGATAAACATGAGTTAGATGCGGCTGAATGCAAAATGGGAATGATGCAGATGCATGAATGCAATGCATAGTGCCATCCTCCAAGACATCTGAACATCAACTGTACGGAAATTCCGGTCTCTGAACTGATCACAACCATCCAAGGGACTAAGTAACCATAAATCCAACTCGGGGGTTCCGAAATAAATGGAACCGGAGGATACATCACCACCATCACAAGAAAGTCATTGAACGGATAGCAACCAGATCATCTGAACAAGTAACCTCAAATCCAACTCAGGGGATCCGAAATAAACGGAACCCGCTCATAAATACCACGGACAGAACTCCAGTGTCTCAGAAATAAATCCATAAATCCAACTTATAAATAGAACCCATATTACGGACCGAACCAAAGTCACCATCAAAGAGTCGCCAACAGAACCTGTATCCGTAGGAATCAAACCCCTCCCCTCCCATGTGAATTCTAAAAAGGTCATCCTAAGGCGAATAATGGTCTCGACAATTGTACAAGATACTCAACGGGTTTGCCCTTTCGGGTGTGCCGTGCAACTCTCATAAGATCATCTAAACCAAAGATCCGGGAAAGAACGGTCACCGAAGTCAACAGCTCAAAAGAGATAACCCAACCAAAGTGGAAACTCCACAAGGAAGAGCTCTCTCAAAAGAACCTCGTCCGGCTGTGGTATGTCATGTCGTAACAACATGTTGATCCAACATGTGAGACAACATGAGACCACGCTAATCCTAGGTGTATACTCGGGCTTTGGGTTTCAGCCCCACTCAGAACACCCATCCCCAAATCAGAGGAACCACACCTGTCCACAATCCAACACAGTGATATTATGATGCATGCAAACATATATGCAAATATATACAATCACAGTATAATAATCACAAATGCGATAAATAATCAGTAAAAGCAAACACAACCGGCGGAAAGGGAGTGGATGGACTCGCTTAGGGAAAATGGACCAGCAAGAGGTCAACTTGTTTCCCCAGTGAAGTCGCCAGCTGTCGCAACGCGAAAAACAACCGGCGGAAAAAATACAGAGCCGTCACCGACGCTATTCATCCTATGACGGAAAGGGAGCGCAGGACTAACCTAAGAAAGGGAAAGGAACGATCTTACGACCAGAGATTACAAGGTACGGGAGTCGGTTACACAAGGGGAAGGTGTTAGCACCCCTCACGTCCTCTGTACTCGACGGGATCCACGCTCAAAAGATAGCTCAAAGAGTAAGAAAAGGGTTGCTAATAAACTGCTCAAAGAAAACTGCACCAAACTGGAATAATAAACAGGTAAAAGAAGAAAGAAGACGGAGGAAATGGACTCGGCAGGATGTTGCATCCTGGGCCTAGGTAGTTTGTCAGAAACAAACATCAGAGTCAACGTAGTTCGGGAAAAGGGAGACATGCTCGCTAGGACATCACGTCCTATGCCTACGTATCTTCTCTATCCAGAGGAGAATCAGAGCATTCGTAGCTCGGCTAACGCACGCCGAAACAAGACACCAAAACGGGACGCTGAGACGTCAAAAGAAACACTCAAAGGGAAACAGAATGCCAATACATGGACTTACACCCGACTCCCAACAATAACAAACAAACAGGAAACAGAATGCCAATACATGGACTTACACCTGACTCCTAACAATAACAAACGCTAACCAGCGAACACAAAGAAAAGGTTATCATAATGAACCTCCAAAGATGAACCCCAAACGAATGACAACCGTCACAAATGAACCCCGAAGATGAACCCCAAGTGAATAACAATCAACACAAGTGAACCCCGAATGTGAACCCCAATGTGAACAACAATCACCACAAATGAACCCCAATATGAACCCCAAGTAACAACAACCGTCACAAATGAACCCCGAGATGAACCCCAATATGAATGACAACCGTCATAAATGAACCCCGAGATGAACCCCAAGTGAATAACAAAAGAAATTCCCCCAAGGTATGAACATACCACACACACACACCGAACAGACGGATACTCACACCAAAGAAACCAAATAAAGGCTGATCACACGCGAAAACAAAGAAAATGGTGAATACACCCAAAAAAACAAAAGGGTGCCCGGAGAGATTGCTCACAACCTCCTGCCTACGTATCTCATCTGGTATGAGAATCAGGGCGACGTAGTTCCCCTTAACAGGGGTAAAACACTCTCCTAACCAGAGACCAGGGAGACAACAAACTAATAAGGAGACTAAGACTCGAGCCTAATAGTTTTCATGCAATCAATATCCCTAAGTTGAGGTCTCTAACATGCATTCAACTTCCTCAGAAATCAATCATACAACTCCTACAGAAATGGAGATGAGAAGAGGAAAGCAGATAAACACACCAGCACAAGTGAATAAGCATCACACACTATATCCATACAAGAGGCCCAAACAATGGGCGGGCTTTAGTCAAGAGGGGTCATATCAACCTCGACAAACAAGCCAAACTGTAAGGGTAATTAACTGGGCTCTTAACCACTAACATTGAACGTCAGGGTGAGCAGATCAAAAATGGTCATCAGGATGAGACCTCATAGCTCTTAACCCTGGCCAGGGTGAGCTCATGACAAAGAAAGCATGGGGATCCAGAAAGTGGGATCCTATTCCAGTTGACAGACTCTGGACAAGAGATCTAGGGCACATGTTCAGAAGCATCAGCACGTAGTGCGAGCATAAAGAACGACACACTGAATAACGGGGGATTGGCTGCTAATCCCTTTTATCCGTCAATTGCCTCTTTTCTTGGAGGTCTTATCAAATATCACATGCCTCTCCTTGGAGGTCTTTGGGCACAATTGTAAACAAACACAAACAGAGCCTCTAAAGGAGGACTTGCCAGCAAAATGCCTGCCAAAAAGGTGACAGGACTTCCAGACTACATTAAGTAAGAAGCTAACTACCTGAGTGGTGTGTCAACCACAATCCAATGCCCAAGCAAGAGCAAAAGTAAGCAAGCAACTAAGGTACCTGTACAAAGACTAAACAGTCAGTACTTCAGTCATACAATCAGAAAACAAGCAGTGAAACCCTCTAACAGTTACACAATTCAATGCATAATGCCCAAGCACTCAGATGAACTCATAAGCTCACCACATCACTTAAAAACCTACAAAACAAATATAAGTCAGAACTCAATGCATTTTGTATCTCACAAAGTGAGAACAAATCCAACCATCAATGATAAGTGTCCAAACCTGAAACACAAGACAAAGTTAGCTCATGTACAAAACCCTAGTACAAAGACAAGATTCAAAACCTAACCAAATGACCAAAACAGAACCCACCCTTCTACACATCACACATTCAAACACTCCATCTAATGTCCTCAAAAGGACTATCATGAAATCAATAACCAAGTGCCTCAACTGGCCTATGTAATGCAATGACCAAAAATATGTACAAAATGAACTTCCAACTTAGAAAATTCATATCAAATCAGAAATGCATGCAATGACTTTGGGATTTTTCGTACAAGTTCCTCATGCCTTGAATGTCCAACATGCAAAATATCAAATCCAGAATGATACAAATTCTATGTGAATAAAAATGAACCAATTCAATGTCAAAAATGTGACACAAATTGTCACATTATTCTCTATGTGTCAAAAATGATGATAACATATGAGAAAAACTCCAAACCAGTGACCAAAAATTCATATTATGTATGAAGATCATGTATGAAAAAAAATTAGATCAAATGGCTCAACATAGAGAATTTCATAACACATTGAATGCAATAGGTCAATTTGGCACAACATCCATTCAAAAATATCCATATAAAAATCCAGGCATCAACAATTCATGAAATTAACATAAAAAAAAGTAGACATCAATACAAATCTATGAAAAAAATTGGGACTCATTTGGATCATTTTTGCATTTTTTATGATTTTTACAAGATGAGCAAAATAATTGAAATAACAAATAGAAAAGGAGGGAAACGAAATATATTTGAATTAAATCTGGAAAATCCTGAACCGTTGGATATGGCGCGCTTGTGAGATCCATGGCTCACATTCAAAACTATGAGATGATGTGTTTCATTAATGTGTCAGCATACACAGTCACTAGTCCAAGCACGCGTGGACTTTGTCAAGTGGATCGTGTCCAACCAATTTGCCACGCCTTGCACACATGGCTCACACCTCAGCAGAAACCCTAACAATACACAGACGCCGGAGCTACAGCTCTGGTCGTCTTCTCCGACGAGCACGCGGTGGCTGCCACGACGGCTCCACCACAACTTTTTCCAGAAATTCACGAGACCTATACCATTCGAACCGTCTCTCCACGAGGATTCCAAATATGCACTTAATTCATCCTAATTCTTCCTAGATTTTGCAGATCGAAGTGAATAAGATCCTAGATCCAAACTTCCATTCAACCTAACTTCCTCAATTCTCACTCATTTTCAATTCTAAACACATGTACATGCTCTACTCATCAAGATCTATAGTTCTATGTCCTAAAAATAGCAAAAAAAAAGAGGATGAAAATTGAGTCACCTTGGAATGGAAGTCTCTAAAACCGTGTCCTCACGCGCTCATCTGCTCCAGATCTACTCCCTAGCACCTCTCTTGAAGCTTTGTGCAAAAAGAATTGGATGAAACTCCTTGGATCTACCTCAATTGTCAACTTCCATCTTCATGAGAATGCACATGAACTGCTCGAAATCTTGATGAATTGCACAGAACAAATGATGATTCTTGATCAGTGAAGCATGAGGATCAAGAATATGTGATAATCTTTGAGGTTTGTGTGAGAGAAATGAAGATTCGAAGGGAGAGAAAATTTGGAGAGTTTCTTGAATTTTGATCTAAAAAGTATGTTATGGCAGTTATGGCTAGGGTTTTGGTATTTATACTTCATGCTAATCACAATGCTAATCCTCTTTTCCATGTACCAATCATGATTAGTCACTTATGAAGCAAATTGAAAAAATGCAAAATGAGCTCTCCTTGCCATAATACACGTGCAATCTCCCATGTTATGATCTCAATCCACTTAAGAACATCCAGTGGTCATGATTTGAGTATTTGTTTGCTTGCATCTTAAGCCAAAAATGAATGTTGAATATTTTCTTCATTTTGCACATGTGGGATTAATGATCATACAAACTTTTCCCATGCATGGAAAAGCTCATTTTGAGATGTCTTGAACATGAGAAGCATTTTGCAAAAAGAATGAACCAATTTGGAGCATTGTATCAAAAGTTATGCCATTTTGAATTTCCATGCATACCTTGTGATCAAATGACCATAACGCCTCAACCATTCATCATATGGACATGAATTAGGACTTTTCGGAAAGGTGAGACAAAGATATACAACTTTCATGTTCACCAAAAATCCATTTGAAACATATTTGATATTGAAAAGTCAAGTTGAAAGTGGACAAAAAAGTTGCCAAATTTGGAAACTTTGAATTATAGGTCATTTTCCATTTTTAGTAACTTTTACCCTGACCTTTGAATCTTCAAGATATATGTTTAGAATGATGAATGGACCCCATTTGAACATGATTGAGGTGTCTCAACTCATTTCCCCACCTCATAGCCCCAGTTGACTGCATAGTTGACTTTTTTGGTCCTCAGATGACCTTGAAATGCCTTGATCCACTTGAGCCTCTACCACTTGGGGAAATTGCTCAAAAATGAAACCCTATCTCATGTAAGCCCCTTATGAGAACCATGTGATCCTCATCCCAAGAAAATACCTCATCTCTTTGAGAAACCCTAGTTGGAAGAATGGAATTGATTAAGGTTGACCAGAGGTCACAACCCTAATCCAAAGGAACTTGAGAATGAACTATGAAACCCTTGATGATGATAGAACCATGATGATGGTAATATATCCTTGCAAACAAGAGTATGCTCAAGACCTTTGAAGAATCAAGAAACCCTAATTGAAGCTCATACCCTCAGATGGTTGATAATCAATTCATAGGGACCCTCAGGCTTGAATCATGTAACTTCTCCATCTTTTGAAAAGACTTTGGAGGATGACCTTCTTATTTCCATATGATATGCAAAATGCAATGCCTAATGCTCTAAAATATGAAATGCAATGTGTCAAACTAATCTCAAGAAGAGGAGGGTAAATTTTGAGGTGTTATAGTAAGTTAATAGTTAATTTTGTTTTGCTTTTTGATTTCAAGACATTCTTTGGAGAACACTCAACCCACTTGCCACAAGCATGGATCCTTAAACCAAAATATCTTCCAAAGAATGGAAAGAAGGCCAAGTTTCCAGACAATACCATGGAAGAGGGGAGACTTACAATCTCACTAACTAGAATGCTTATGCCTTTTATGTCACAAATTTAGCGCTATGTTAAGCAATCGTAATTGGACCTATGTAGAAGTCATAACTATTTGAGGCCGGACAATAAACTTTTGGTGTTAATGCATGTTAGAGATATAGTATTGAGAACTATGCTCATTAAACATACCACACACAAAAAATATGCAAAGGTGTGGCCTAATCTCATCCATACTCATGTTAATCTCTCAATCAACTAGCATTAGGACTTTGAGATATCATTGGCCAATGGAAAATGAATGGATTTAGAAGGGGAATTAGATGAAGAGGGAAAGGGATGAATGAGATCATAAATTGGTCAAAGGAGGACTTTTACCAAATTAATATTATTCATTCATTTTGGGAGATAGAATGTACATTCCATCAATTCCCTAAATCCAATAATATTAATTTGATAAAGTCAAATCAACCTTGACCAAGGCCCGACAACAAATGAGAAACTCAAACAAGTCAATCCAAATGGTCAACACAATTAAAATGGCATTTATTAAATTAAAAATATTATAATAATGCATTAAATTCAAATATGTTTTATCCAAATCCTAAAATCACATCAAAACACCAAATAAATGGCCATGTGATTTATCATAAGTCAAACCAGGTCAAAGGACCTTGGATAAAAAAATTCATAATTTTTGGACAATTAAAAACAAATGAAAAATAAATTAATTCATGAAAAATACTAATAATGATCCAAAAAATAATTTTAATTCAGAATATGAAAGAGGAAAATATTTGGAAATTTTTGGTGAAAGTCCCATATTTTTTGGATCAATATTAAATTTATTATGAATTATTGAAGAAAATGGAATTAAATGGAAATTCAGAAAATGCTAAAATACGTGGACCATCAGATCTCCCTCATTAATTGAGGTGGCAGATCTGATGATCCACAACGCGCGTTCCACCAACACCTTAGTCAAGCGCGCTGCAAACATGGTAATCAAAAGGAATGGCTGAGATAAAAACGGGGAGGTTGGATCACACGATTTAGACCAAAGACACCTCATGACCGGAGCCAGAGCTCCGGTTGTCTTCTTCGACGAGCTTCGTCGGACTAGGCATCATGAACCATCACCAAGATTTCAAACAGGGACATGATTTTAAAGAGAAAACATCACTGAGCACGAATATCACCTCCATTTCTTCCAATTCCAACTATATTGAGAGATATGTGGAATTGAAAAATAAGGTTCATGATCTGACTTGCTTCAATTCAGCCTCAAAGCAACTCAAACACATTGCCTACATTAGTAGGACTTCAGCCAACACAATAGTCAGTAGAATTGAGCAAGAAACAAGGAGAATCGAAGAGATCAAATTTTCTGCAAATTACCTTCAATGGAGGTCTGAGCTTGCTAGATCTTGATCTGAATCGTGCTTTGCTTCACTTCAATTGCTTACAGAAGAGGAATGGAAAGGCTTAGAATCAATGGAATCCTAGAGAATTAAATTCCAAAATAGTGGAGATTCAAGCTCAAATTCAACTGAATTTTTCAGGTTTATTCTCTTAGTATGAAGGGTTTTCAATGGAGATTCAAAGTTGGCGTAGTGTGTGTGTTAATTCTGAGCATAAGGGCTTCAATTTATAGAGGAATTGGACGATATTTTCACACTCATTTTCACTTTCCAAAATAGGCAAATGATGAAAGCATGGTGCATGGACGCGCATAGGCCCATGAAATGATTGTTTGAAAGTCCAAATTGAAGTTCAGATGCTTTGGAGATGGATTGGATTGCAAGGCAATTGAGCATTGTCATTTGAAGTTTGATACATGCCACATGATACCAACCTGTTTAAGCTATGCGCAGCTTATGCATTTCTCATCCAAAATGCATGAATTTTAGCTCTTTGGAAATGTAAAATTAAGAGGAAAATGTTTTATGTTGAACACTTTCTCATTTGGAGCTTGTAACTTGGATATATTTGAAGTGGATGTTTGGAAAAACTTGACATATCAAAAAAATTCTAAGTGTCAAGCCATATGTCTCAATGTTCCACCTTGCTTAAGTTTTTATAGGAGCTTCAAATGAGAAAAGTGTCTTCATCGAAGTTGTATCTCTCTCAAATACCTTCAAAATGGTCACCAATTTCATGTCATTTGGATTTGAAATGATAGAGTTATGCATTTTTGAAGTTTGGCAAAATCACTTGATCAATGGTATAGGTCAAAAGTGACCTATAATGTAGCCTCATATCACATGTTCAAAGATGTTGAATTAGATCTCACTCCAAACATAAAAGTTGAAGTAGACAGATTGAATTAGATTGTGCAACTTGGAAATCTTTCATCTCATAAAAATTGAGCAAGTTATGGCCTTGGGAAGTTGACTTTCAAATTAGGGTTTAGACAAAATGGCCTATAATGTTTCAACATAGAAAATGATTTTCCAACCAAACCTAGCTCTAGGTATCAAAATGATTTTCCTATGACTTATGCTGAATTGTATCCATCTTTGGCTCTCAAGAACCTTTTGCAACCTAGAAATCATCCACAGATCCCTGAACCACTTCCATGGTGGTACAAGCCAGAGCTTCATTGTGCTTTTCACCAAGGGGCTCCTGGCCATGATACTGAAATTTTTTACCCCTTGAAGTATGAAGTACAGAAAGTGGTTAAAAGCGAGATGGTGTCCTTTGAGAACCGTGCGCTGAATGTCAAAGATAACCCACTACCTGCTCATGGTTACCCTTCTGTTAATATGGTAGATAGTTGTCCTGGGTTATTCAAAGTATATGATGTTCATTTCATTAGAAGGTCCTTGGTGACGATGCACAAGGATATTTGTTTGGTAAGCGATTGTGAGCATGACCATGATGGTTGTGCAATCTGCAATGTTAATCCTTGAAGTTGTATGGTTATGAAGAGAGACATCCAGAGGTTGATGGATGAAGGTATGATCCAGATTATTCATTCCCGTCACTTAGGTGACGATGTGAATGTTATACTTCATGTTTTCAAGACTCCAAAGAGAGTGGTGATTCAAATTGACAGCAGCAGCAGTAATAGTGTCAGCAATAGATCGGTATCTCCGTTGGTAATACAGTTAGCGGGTCCAGTCCCGTATGCATCCGATAAGGTTATTCCGTACCAGTATAATGCGACTATGTTAGAGAATGGTCAAGAGGTTCCATTAACTATGACCAGTTCTATTTTGAGCATTGATGATGTTACGAAGGTGGCCCGTAGCGGTCGTGTTTTTGGGCCAGTGTTCCCTAAGAATGTAGAAGATGTATCTGCCAGTAAGAGTGTTGAAGTGCCTGCAGTTGATCTGATTAGCGCTCCAAAGTGTAAGTCTGGTGAATCCAATAGTTTGAAGCCTAATGATGATGATGAGGTACTCCGGATGATTAAGAATAGTGAATTTAATATGGGGGAGCAGTTGCTCTAAACCCCTTCCAAGATTTCAGTGATGTATCTGCTTAAGAATTCTAAAGCGCATAGAGAAGCATTGCAAAAGGTATTGGAGTAAGCTTATGTAGAGCATGATGTAACGGTTGATCAGTTTGATCATATTGTGGCTAATATCACCTCCTGTAACAACTTGAGCTTCTGTGATGAGGAACTTCATGAGGAGGGTAGAAATCACAATCTAGCATGCACATTTTGATGAATTGCAACGAGGACGCTCTGTCGAACGTATTGGTTGATACCAGTTCTTCATTAAATGTTCTCCCAAATCAACTCTTTCTAGATTGACTTATCAAGGAGCTCCGATGAGATATAGTGGCGTGATCGTCAAAGCATTTGATGGTTCTCGCAAGACTGTGATTGGTGAAGTGGACCTTCCTGTGAAGATAGGTCTGAGTGATTTCCAAATTACTTTTCAAGTAATGGATATCCACCCGGCCCATAGTTGCTTGTTAGGAAGGCCATGAATACATGAGGCAGGAGCCATTATGTCAACTTTGCATTCGAAATTGAAGTTTGTCAAGAATGGAAAGTTTATTATTGTCAGTGGGAGAAGGCTTTGTTGGTAAGCCACATGTCGTCGTTCTCTTATGTAGAAGTTGAGGATGAGGTCGGAACTCCGTTCCAAGCTCTATCTATTGCTAAGGAAAAGAGAGTTGGGGCACCTATGTCCTCCTTCAAAGACGCTCAGAAGATTGTTGAAGACGGTATTTCGGATCAGTGGGGCCGGATGGTAGAGGTCACCGAAAACAAGAGCAGAGCTGGTTTGGGATTTAAACGACGTTCATCTGAGATTAGAGATGAAGATGTGCAACCCAGTTTCCATAGCGGATGGTTCATTCATGGTAATGAATAACACTTAGATGCCGTGATCGAGGGGGATGAAGATGAAGACTGCACCAATTTTGTGACGCATGGAAAAGCTTGCAACAATTGGATTGCTGTTGAGGTTCCCGTTATTATGCATCGTTCTAAGTAATTCCTTTTATTGTTTTTGAAAATCCTTCTCTTATGCCTAAGGGATAAGTGAACATTGTTGGCATTTTCAAATTTAATCATTAATAAAATTCAATTCTATCCATTCACATCTATGATGTTTTATTTTACTTTTTTCTTTCTTTGAAAATGGAAATCACAAAAAACATAATTAAAATATACTTTATCCATCTGCATAATATTTGGTCACCAAATCACTTCTCTAAAATCAAAATATCAAATCATTATGCAGGTTGGTTTTTAAACCCATTGAATACAATGATCATACTCCTTCGGCAAATTTTGAATTCCCTGTGTTTGAGGCTAAGGAAGGAAGTGATGAAGAAGTATCTGATGAATTGACTCGTCTACTTGAGCACGAGGAAAAAGCCATTCAGCCATTCGAAGAGCAGATTAAGTTAGTCAACTTGGGTTCTAAGGATGATGTGAAGGAAGTCAAGATTGGGTCTTGACTGTGTCCAGAAGTGAAGAAGGGGTTGATTGTTCTTCTTCGAGAGTATTCAGATGTGTTTGCCTGGTCCTATCAAAACATGCCTGGGTTGGATTCTGAGATTGTGGAGCATAGATTGTCGTTGAAGCCAAAATTCCCGCCAGTAAAGGAGAAGTAGATGAGTACTCATCATGATATGGAAGTGAAGATCTAAGAAGAAGTGTAGAAGAAGATTGATGCTGGTTTCCTTGTTACTGCTGAGTATCTGCAGTAGATGGCCAATATTGTGCTTGTTCCGAAGAAGGATGGAAAAGTCCGCACGTGTGTTGATTATAGAGATTTGAATAAATCCAGTCCGAAAGATGATTTCCCTCAGCCACACATTGACATGTTGGTAGACAATACAACTAAATTCAAAGTATTTTCGTTTATGGACGGATTTTCCGAATATAATCAGATCAAGATGGTACCCGAGGATATGGAGAAGATCACATTCATTACACCCTGGGGAACATTCTGTTATAGAGTGATGCCTTTCGGTCTAAAGAATGCTGGTGCAACTTACCCGAGAGCAATGACTACTATTTTTCATGATATGATGCATAAAGAGATCGAAGTCTATGTTGATGATATGATTTCCAAATCCAGTGATGAAGAAGAACATGTTAATCATTTGTTGTTATTCCAACGTTTGAAGAAGTACAAACTCCGCTTGAATCCCAATAAATGTACTTTTGGAGTTTGTTCTGGTAATTTGTTGGGATTTATTGTATGCGAGAAGGGTATTGAAGTTGATCCCGTGAAGGTCAAAGCAATACAAGAGATGCCTACGCCCAAAACTGAGAAGCAAGTCAGAGGTTTTATCGGACGCTTGAATTATATCTCAAGATTAATTTCACACATGAATGCCACGTGTGCGCCTTTATCAAGCTTCTTCAGTAAGATCAATCTTACGATTGGACCGAAGACTTCCAAAAAGCTTTTGACAGTATCACAGAGTATTTGCTTGAGCCTCTGATTCTGTCTCCACCTGTTGAAGGAAGACCGTTGATGATGTATTTGACTGTGCTTAAAGAGAGTATGGGTTCTGTTCTTGGTCAGCAAAATGAGACTGGAAAGAAATAATATGTTATTTACTGCCTCAGTAAGAAATTCACCGATTGTGAGACTCGGTATTTTATGCTGAGAAAACTTGTTGCGCATTGGCTTGGGCTGCTAAGTGTCTGCGTCAATATATGTTGAATCATACCACTTGGTTGATATCCAAAATGGATACAATCAAGTATATTTTTGAGAAGCCTGCTTTAACTGGGAGGATTGCCCATTGGTAGATGTTGTTATCAGAGTATGATATTGAATATCGATCTCAGAAAGCAATCTAAGGTAGTGTCTTGGCTAAACATTTGACTCACCAACCGATTGAAGATTACCAGCCAGTGCAGTATGATTTTCCTGATGAAGAGATTTTGTACCTGAAAATGAAAGATTGTGATGAACCATTGCTTGAAGAAGGGCCAGAACCTGGTTCCCGTTGGGGCATGGTATTTGATGGAGCTGTTAATGAATATGGTAATAGCATTGGGGCAGTAATCATTACTCCCAAGGCACACATTGTCTGTTTATAGCTATATTGACTTTCAAATGTACAAATAATATGGCTGACTATGAAGCTTGCATTATGGGGCTTGAAGAGGCCATTGATCTCAGAATCAAGTATTTGGACGTCTATAGAGATTCGACTTTGGTTGTAAATCTGATCAAAGGTGAATGGGAGACGAATCAACCCAGTTTGATACCATATAGCGATTATGCAAGGAGGATTTCAACTTTATTTACAAAGTTTGAGTTTCATCACATCCTTCGAGATGAAAACCGGATGGCAGATGCTCTTGCAACTTTGGCTTCGATGATTGTGGTAAATTTTTGGAATGAAGTTCCCAATTTGATTGTGATGCATCTTGATAGACTAGCTCATGTGTTTGTTATTGAAGAGGTCCAAGATGAGAAGTCGTGGTATTTTGATATTAAATGTTTCCTCTAAAGTCAGATTTACCCGCCAGTGGCATCTTTGAAAGATAAGAAGACTTTGAGAAGATTAGCCGGCAATTTCTACCTGAATGGTGATGTATTGTACAAGAGAAACTTCGATATGGTTTTGCTCAGATGCGTGGATAGAGACGAAGTTGACCTATTGATGACTGAACTCCATGAAGGTTCCTTTGGTACTCATTCCAATCAACATGTTATGGCAAAGAAGATGTTGCGAGCAGGTCACTATTGGCTGACAATGGAATCTGACTGTTGCAAGTTTGTGACGAAATGCCACAAGTGTCAAATTTATGCAGATAAGATCCATATTCCTCCGACATTGCTGAACGTCATTTCCTCCCCATGGCCCTTCTCCATGTGGGGAATCAATATGATTGGCGTGATTGAGCCCAAAGCGTCGAATGGACATCGTTTCATTTTGGTGGCAATTAACTACTTCACAAAGTGGGTTGAAGCGGCATCGTATGCGAATGTAACCAAGCAAGTTGTTGTAAGGTTCATCAAGAATCATATTATATTTCGTTATGGTGTGCCAAGTAAGATTATTACTGATAATGGATCTAACTTGAATAATAATATGGTGGAAGCTCTTTACAAAGACTTCAAGATTGTACCTCATAATTCTTCTCCCTACAGACCTAAGATGAATGGGGTTGTTGAAGCTACAAACAAGAACATCAAGAAGATCATCTAGAAGATGGTTGTGACGTACAAGCACTGGCATGACATGCTCCCATTTGCTTTGCATGGGTATCGTACATACAACCGCACTTCAACAGGGGCAACCCCTTTCTCACTTGTTTATGGTTTGGAAGATGTGCTCCCAGTAGAGGTGGAGATCCCCTCATTGTGTGTCTTGATGGAAGTCAAGTTGACCGAGGCTGAATGGTGTCAGACCAGGTTTGACCAGCTGAACTTGATATAAGAGAAGCGATTGACTACCATGTGCCATGGTCAATTGTATCAGCAGAGAATGAAGAAAACTTTTGATAAGAAGGTCAGACCTCGTGTATTCAGAGAAGGTGACCTTGTGCTCAAGAAGATTCTATCTTTCAAGCCATACTCTAGGGGCAAATGGACTCCTAATTATGAAGGCACATATGTTGTTAAGAGAGCCTTTTTAGGCGGTGCTTTGATTCTTACAACTATGGATGGTGAAGAGTTCACTCGTCCTGTGAACTCAGATGCAGTCAAGAAATACTTCACCTAAAAAGAAAAGAAAAAGCTCGCTAAGTTGAAAACCTGAAAGGGCGGCTTAGGCAAAAATGAGCGTCTCAGTGGATCGAAACCCGAAAGGGCGATCCAGGAAAAAAATAGAGACATAAAAACAGAAAATTATCCTGATAAATTGATTACCCCACCTTAGGGTAACTTATGCAAAAATTAGGGATTATGGCAAGTAACTGCATCCTGCTGATCTTCAGTTTCGAAGAGATTCTTGAGCAAATCAGTCAATTCTGATTCAGCATCCCCGATGAACTCGCCAAGAGCAAAGTGAACATCAAAAGTTGGTAGAAGGATTATTGATCATTTTATTCAATGTAGCCCTTTTCCATGTAAATTACAATTTTTCAAATTTTGTAAAAGATCTATGGAGTCTTGTCATTTACAGACTATCATTCCATTAAATAAAGTTGAGCTTTTTATCCAATTGTTTCTACTCTTGTTTAATTCAGCCAAATGGATTTAAATTTTATTATGATCATTTTGAAGTTAAATTTTAAATTAAAATCATATTTTCTTAAACATATAAAAGCAGTTATTTTAAGCAATCGATAGAATATCAACAGCAGTTCGAAAAGCGGTAAGCCCTAAATGTGGAGCATTATTGGTTCTCCTCAAGCAGTGGGCGTAATCCCTATTCCATCGCCAATAGCATTTCAGTAGCCGAGTTCTATTGGTTTTCCCAGCCGAGCTTGTTGGCCTCCCTTGAGTTGTAGGCATGTTATTTCTGCAGTTTGCATAACTTCGACAGAATTTTAATCCTCCGCAAATCGTCAGAATTACTCCTGATTTTGAGCAGCTATTGCATTTGTCCCCTACAGGGTTGTCTCCCATTTGATATGGTGTTGACCTAAAATTCCCCGTAGAGTTTGTAGCAGTTTCCTCAACAGATCCTCTTCTTGTGCTTTACCCAGCCAGGATTGAGCCTTCAAGACGTTTAATTGTTTTTCTCCAGTGGTTGTTTCCCTTCTGTGAGGATTGGCTAAAGGTTGTATAGAGGATTCAAATCAGTGACACTTGTATCCCTTGTGATCGTTTTGTCAGCATAATCATCATATACATATACATAGACATTCATATAATTTCATTATTGCATTGTTGCACTTTGTGATTCATTGTTCATTTTAATCCTATGTTATGGCGATATACTTTTTCCCCATGCAAACTTGGTTTGTCTGTCCTCTTTCAATTGTAGAGTGTCAGCCCATTAAGTAGGAAGACTTTAACCTTTTTTCTTTCCCCGCTGAGTTAATTCCTCGTGCATGATCATTATTTCAGTTTCCTCGCAAAATGATTATCTGGATGAAACCATTCCCCTTGAGTTATATCCTCATTGGGTTGAGTCCTTTGATTGACCTTTTCTTTCTAGATCTTACTTAGATAGATATTTTTGGTCCCCTGAGAGCCTATTACCCAATAACTGGTAATATTCTTCTAATGTTTGTCACTTTTGCCCAATACCCGGCAAAGGTAACCTTGTTTCCCCAATGGATTCGTCTCTACGTCTCCCAGGAAGTATATCCTTGATATGTTCATCCTAACCGTTGACAAATATTTTCTTCCCTTGTTTGAGTTTATCCTTGATATGTTCATCCTAACCGGTGACAAATATTCTCTCCTTTTGGTATTCTACCCAGTTACCGGTAGTTGTAATCCCTATTTTGTTCCCCAGAGAGTTAATCCTTGATATGTTCATCCTAACCGGTGATGGATTTCCTTCTCTTTGCAGTCTTCTGCCTAGTAATCGGTAGTTGTAAATCCTGCTTTTATCCCCTTTGCAAAGTTTATCCTTGATATGTTTATCCTAATCGATGACGGATACTCTCTTTTTGGCATTCTATCCATTCAATGGTAGATGTAATTCCTATTCCCCCCCCCCCTCTGAGTCTATCCATGAATGTTCATCCTAACCGATGACGGATATTTTCTTTTCGGTATTCTATCCAGCATTCGATAGATGTAATTCCTACTTTTTTAGGTAGTTTATCCTTGATACGTGCATCTTAACCGGTGACGAATATCCTCCCTAGATTTCCCCAGGAAAGTCTATCCTTGATATGTTCATCCTAACCGGGGACGAATTTTCTTTCCTTTTGAGTCTATCCTTGATATGTTCATTTTAACCAGTGATAGATATTCTCTCTTTGTGGTCTTCTGCCCAGTCACTGGTAGTTGCAAATCCTATTTTGGCTTTTCCCCAACAGTTTATTCTTACCCAGTAACTCGTAATGAATACACCTCCCAGGTGCCTTCAGCGAGTCATCCTTGATATGTTTACCATAACCGGTAACGGATATCCTCCCTGTCATATTTTTGTTATCCCTTTACCCAATAACCAGTAATGGATAATAGATTTCTACTCCTCATGTGTTGAAGATCTTTTCTTCCCCCCAGTTGAGTTTGAGTGTGCATTTCCTTAGTGAAATCGATGTTTCCTGTTTGGTTCGAGTATTTCAGCTTTGTTCTAATTTACCCATTTCCCCTGCAGATGTTCCTTTTGTTCCCCGGTTGAGTCTTTCCATTGATTTGTTTTTCATGGAATCCCTCGAGTGCCCCAGTTGTTTTTAAGACGTAGCCTGGTCTACGCACAACCCTTTTTCCCCAGAGTCTTTGTCTCCCCAGTAGGTTTTCCTTATGGAATGCATTATACTCCTGTGGACTTTCATTCTCTACAGATTCTTTTCTTTTGTGGAAATATTTCCCCATAAAGATTATTTTAACATTCATATCATATGCATCATGAAGTCTCTTAGGGACCAAAATTTGTTTCTATATGTTGTTATTTAAGCCCATTCTAGTGAGTCGATACGAAGATTTTAACCTTCATCTCCTCAGTTAGAACGTCCTTAAATAGGGGCAGCTGTAAGACCCCATTTTTGACCCTAAGATCCATCGTGCTATCTCATCATATGCATTAGCATTGGGATCACACCTTGGCATCCTCCTTACCCCTTATTCATTGGGTTTGAATTGGGAGAGATCACCAAGCATCATCTGATTGTATCATACTTTGTATTTCATCATTTTTACTAACCAAAATACCAAAAATATGTCTTTGTATAATCTAACTCTTTTGTAGGTAGAGCATGTGCTCACCTTTGATCTATCAAGCTCACATCTAGGGTTTAAGATCCTCAATGCAAGAAGTTTAATCAAGAATTAGTTTACTATGGATCTAAGCATCATATATGAATCCCCATGATCTTTACATGTTATTTTGATCAAGAAATCATCAAGAGTTTGGAATTGGTTTGCCTTGGAAATCCTAATTCATCTGGGTATCTTGTGTAACTTCTTCAACAAGCTTCTTCATTAATTGATCAAATATTTCAAGGGATACTTCAAATTTCATCATATTATGCATATATGATCCTCCACGAGTCCCAAAAATCAAGAGAATGGCAAGCTAGCAAGTTGGTTCATGGTGGTTGACTAGAGGAATTCATCTGATCAATATTGGGGTTCCCTAGACCCTATCTCCTATAATTTTTGTAATATGAAAATGATTCCAAGAGAAAAGTTATTCTAAATTACATTCCAAAAAAATTTCATGTTGAGGTCTAGGGCTATTTTTTCTTGTAATGTTATTTTTTATGATGAAAGATTATAGGTCATTTTATCTAAAACCCTAATTTGGAGGTCAACTTCCCAAGGTCATAACTTGCTCAATTTTTATGAGATGAAAGATTTACAAGTTGAACACTCAAATACAAGATGTCTACTTTAACCTTTATGTTTCGAGGAAGAGAAAATTCAACTTTTATATGCATGTGATATGAGGAGACATTATAGGTCATTTTAGACCAATGCCATTGAACAAGTGATTTCCCCAACTTCAAAAATTCATACATCCATCATATTAAATCCAAATGAGGTCAAATATATGACCATTTTGAAGGATTTTGAGAGATATACAACTTTAACGAAGGAACTTTTCTCATTTGAAGCTCACATAAAAAGTTAGCCAAGGTGGAATAAGTGAACATATGGCATGACACTTAGAAATATTTTTGACATGTTTGATTTTCCCAACTTCCACCTCAAAATTCATCATGATCCAAGCTTAAAATGAAAAAGTGTTCAACATTAAATTTGTTCCTCTTGATCTAACCTTTCCAAGACTTCAAATTTCATCCCATTTGGACAAAGTATGAGCGACTTCTGCATGGCTTGAACTTGGATGACCATTTGGCATAATTGAACTTGAAACTTTCATACACAATTGCATGGCTTACCAATGTGACTTCAGCAATGTTTGTACTCATTCGTGGACATGAAGAGATGGTTACATGGGCCTATCGCACACCCATGCACCCATGCAATGTACATTTCTATTTTTGGAACTTTGATTTAAAGTGTGTATTTAGCAATCATATGGCTATAAATAGAGACCCTTGTGATCAAAATTAAGGACCCTGCGCGTTAACTTTGAATCCCAATCTTCAAAACCCTCTCATTCAAAGTATAACCTTGAGAATTTCCTTTGGAAATTGAGTTTGAATCTCATTATTTTGAGATTCAAATCTCCAAGAATCCTGTACTTTTTGCAAGATCGAGTCTATACAGACCTGTATTGAAGGTATTTTCCAAAAAATTTCATCTCTTCGATTCTCACTCAATTCTCCATAATTATTTTTGATCTTTGGTTGTCTGAAGTCCTACCAATGTAGCGACAAGATTGAGTTTCTGTAAGGTCAAATCGAAGCAACTCAGATCATGATCCTCAAAATTCAACTCCCTGTATCTTTCAATATACTTGGAGTTAGGAAAAATTGAGGCCAGATTCGAGCTCCTGAGCATTTTTACTTTAAATTCATGTCCTCATTTTTAATTTTGGTGATGGTTGTGAGTGAACCAGTTCGCTGAAGCTCACCGGAGAAGGAGACAGGAGCTTTGGCTCCTGCGGTGTGCTGACATTCATCTGAACCACAGGACCTTTTTGAAATGTTTTAATCTCGTGCATTGGTTTTGCATACCATCTCTTCAGCACTTTGACTCGTGTCCATCATGGAACGCACGCTGAGGACCACTTGATATGCCACCTCAATTAATGAGGGAGATCAAGTGATCCACGTTTTTTACTATTTTCTGATTTTAGTTTTATTTGTTTTATTTTCATTAGTTCATATTAATTTTAATGTTGATCCAAACAATATGAGAGTTTCACAAAAAAAATTTAAATGAATCCCTCTTTTATTTTCTGAACTAATTATTTTTTGGATCATTATTAATATTTTTCATGATTTAATTGTTTTTATGAATATTTTTAATTGTTTAAAAATAGTTTTAAGTTTCCAAAATTAATGAAAATTTTTCTCCAAGGTCCTTTGACCTTGTTTGACCTATGATATATCTCATGGCTATTTATTTGGTGTTTTAATGAGGTTTTAGGATTTTGACCAACCATAATTGAATTTAATGCATTATTTAATTGATTTTAATTGTTTAAATGCAAAATAAATTATGTTGAGCTTTTGATACTGACTTGTTGAGTTTGACTTGTGTTGTTGGGCCTTGGTCAAGGTTGATTTGACTTTGTTGAGTTAAAATAATTGGATTTAGGGGATTGAAGAAATGTACATTTCATCTCCCAAAATGAATGAATGATTTTAATTTGATAAAAGTCCTCCATTGACCAATTTGTGTTGATTCCATTTCCCATCCCTCTTTATCTCAATCTCATTCTCTTCTCATTCATTTCATGGACCTATGATATCTTTATATCCTAAGGCTAGTTGATTGCAAAATCAACATAAGTGTGGATGAGATTACGTCCACCCCTTTTGCATATTCTTTTAAGTGTGGTATGTTTTAATAGTATGGTTCATAATACCATATCTCTAACATGTATTAACACTAAAATTTCTATTTCCTGACCTCAAATAGTTGTGACTTCTATATAAGTCCAATTACGATTGCTTAACATAGCGCTAAATTGTTGACACAAAACGCATAGCATTCTAGTAAGTGAGATTGTAAGTCTCTCCTCTTTCATGGTATTATGTGGAAAGTTGGCCTTTTTTCCTTCCTTTGGAAGATTTCTTGGTTCAAGAATCCATGCTTGTGAATAGTGGGTTAAGTGTTCTCCAAAGAATGACTTAAACAAAACAAAGCAAAAGCAATACTAACTTCTAATCAAATAACAACTACCATTTAATTTAAAGCAATCTACTTCTATGCACTTTAATTTTAAGTCTTTATTCATTTGCCATTATTCATACCATTTAACTTATCTACTTTAATCCCATTTTCAATTTTCTCATTTGAGCCTTATTTTGTGATTATATTGTGATTGAATGTACTTGTTTGTGTTTGTGGTCTTTTGACCTTAATGTACATAATAACAACAAAAACCTTAATAGACATTTTGTGTGGACTGTTGGATTTGATCTGAGACTTGGACTTATAATTAGACAACACTCCCTATGCAAAAGGACTTGGCAAATGCTAACTTTCATGAAACCAAGTGCTTGTGATTTGAAACTTCATCTGAAGCAAGTATTGTGATCCATCTGAGTTCATCTGTTACATGGTCTTATTGAAGCTGTTACATTGAACATGTGCTTGGTGCCTATCTTTGAATTCATCTGATGCATGAGAGATTATGAAGAAGATCATGAAGCTGTTAAGCTTGGATGTGGCTATCTTTATTTGATGCCTTGCTCTTCATCTTACTATTTGTGTATTGATATTGCTTGATTCTAAATACCAAGGGAAATTTGGGTTTCTATTTGACATTCTTGTCTATTGGATTGCAACCCATTTGTCAGATCTGTTCAACTCTTAACTTTTAATTTTTGCTTAGGATTAGTCTCTTCATATCTTCCCCATTTCTTTAATTTCAAATCTCTCCCTCCTTTTAAAATCTTATTTTCTTGTGATTTCTAAACTTAGACTTTATTTCCAATTAGAAACTCTGGCCTTATGCCATTTCTTTTTTTAAAATCTTTTCTTAATCAAACTTGTAAATAAACATAACTATACCTGACTTAAAATTTCAAAAGACAAAATGAACTAACACCCATTCAAACCTTTTTAGGCCTTTTGTGCCTTTGTTAAACTTAAATTTTTGTTAAAAGCAATGCATCCACTTTAAAATTGTTACCACGAACTATGAGGTTTTGATCCCTCATTTTTATGTTGGATATGTAGGCCCAAGTACGAAGGTCTTGTGTCAAACACAAAAACATAATCAACGAATTATTTTCTCATCCCTCCAATCTTTTTATTGCAAACATCATTTTTTAGCAAAACACATATGCACACAAGAAAGGGCTCCCTAGGAGTACCTAGGACACTGTGTGTGCTAACACCTTCCCTCTGTGTAACCAACCCCCTTACCTGTAATCTCTGGTATTTTATTAGTTTTGATTTCAAAACTTCTTATTTTTGGGGTTTGTTCGTACTTTTCCCTTTTCCCTTGGAAACAATAAAAGCGTGGTGGCGACTCTGGTTTAATTGACGTCTAGCTTACCTATAGCTTGATGGTCATGAATTTACCGCTACACCCACCAAGCACTTTCTTTATTGTCGTAAGCTCGACAGAAATAGAATAGATGTTATTCTTGTGAATGAGAGGGAAGCTCTGCAAGCTTTAGATTTGCGATGAAATCATTGTTGTCAATGTTGTGGTAATGTTTTAGACGCTGGTCGTTTATTATAAATGGTTCGCTTGATTTTCCCTTTATCTCTTTCGTTCCATTTGGAAAAACGTTGGTAATTTCGATGGGACCAGACCACCTAGAACGAAGTTTTTTGGGAAAGAGTCTGAGGTCGGAGTTAAACAGAAGTACTTTGTCACCTTCCTTAAACTCTTTCCTTGATATGCGATTGTCGTGTCATTTCTTAGTTCTTTCTTTATAGATTCGGGCATTCTTATACGCATCTAGTCTAAGTTCTTCTAGTTCATGGATATCTAATATTATTTTTTCGCCTACGGCAGTATAATCGAGATTAAGGGTCTTAATGGCCCAATATGCTTTATGTTCTAATTCTACCGGCAGATGACATGATTTTCCATAAACTAGCTTAAAAGGTGTGGTTTCTATTAGGGTCTTTTAAGCTGTCCATTATGCCCACAAGGCTTCGTGTAATTCTGAGGACCAATCTTTCCTAAAGGTGGCAACCATCTTTTCTAATATTTGTTTGATTTCTCGGTTCGAGACCTTTACTTTCCCACTTGTTTGTGGGTGATAGGGTGTTTCTACGCGGTGCCAGACTCCATATTTCAGTAATAACTTTTCAAAAATCCTTAAAATGAAATGGGAGCCACCATCACTGATGACAAGTCTCGGCACGCCGAATCTAGAGAAGATTATACACTTAAAGAGTCTAATTACTACTCGCGTGTCAGTTGTTGGAGAGGCTATGGCCTTAATCCCTTTTGATACGTAATCGACCGCAACAAGGATATACTTGTTGCCAAAAGAAGATGGGAATGGTCCCATAAAATCGATTCCCCAAACATCGAAGGCTTCTACTTCCAAAATGCCTTTAAGTGGCATTTTGTCGCGGCTAGATATGTTGCCAGTGCATTGACACCGGTCGCAATTGATGATCGTGATGTGGACATCTTTCCACAGAGTGGGCCAAAAGAGGTCATCTTGCAAGATCTTAGCGCAAGTCTTCGAGGTACTTGCATGTCCTCCATAGGGAGCCGAATGATAGTGGGAGATTACATTTTCTACCTCATCTTCGGGGACACATCGACGACAAATACCGTCGGCGCCTCTCTTGAAAAGAAGAGGCTCATCCCAATAGTAATGTTTAAGATCGTGGAAGAATTTTTTCTTTTGTTGGTAAGTCATGTCTGGTGGAAGCACCCCAGCTGCTAAGTAGTTGACGAAATCAGCGTACCATGGCAGTGTGGTTTTAGTGTAAATTGCCTCCACTGCCTCGTTTATTTTGGTATCCTTATAGGTTAATTCACATTTAGCTGTATTGCTTTCCAGTTCGGCTATGAGTCTTTCATAAGGGAAATCTTCGTTTTTAGGCACTCGTTCAGGTTCAATACCTTCCATTCTTGATAAGTGATCGGCCATGACATTTTTAGTGCCCCTCTTATCCTTGATTTCTAGTTCAAACTCTTGTAATAGTAAGATCCACCTTAGGAGTCTTGGTTTGGCATCCTTTTCATTTAA
Source organism: Lathyrus oleraceus (assembly GCF_024323335.1). NCBI lineage: Eukaryota > Viridiplantae > Streptophyta > Magnoliopsida > Fabales > Fabaceae > Lathyrus > Lathyrus oleraceus. The sequence continues at coordinate 191,831,447 of NC_066584.1, read as the reverse complement.
CAAGTACCTAATTGCAGCATGGTCAGTATAGATAATTATGTTTGCTCCTACTAGGTAGGAAAGAAATTTATCCAGGGCGAACATGATGGCTAAAAGTTCCTTTTCTGTGGTGGCGTAGTTCATATGTGCAAGGTCTAGGGTTCTACTTGCATAGTATATTGCATGAAGTTTCTTATCCCCTCTTTGTCCTAAGATTGCGCCTACAACATAGTCACTAACGTCACACATGATTTCAAAAGGTAATCTCCAATCGGGCGGTTGCATGATACGTGCGGTAATAAGAGCTATTTTCAGTTGTTCAAACGCCACTAGGCATTTGTCATCAAATATGAATTCGGCACCTTTCATCAATAAGCCAGTTAGTGGTTTAGTGATTTTTGAGAAATCTTTAATGAATCGCCGATAGAAACCGGCGTGTCCTAAGAAGCTTCGTATTTATCTTATGGTTTTCTAAGGCTGAAGGTTTTCTATAACTTCTATTGTAGCCTTTTCGACTTCAATCCCCTTACTGGATACTATGTGTCCGAGTACGATCCCTCCTCACCAACTTCAAAGGTTAGCTTGACTTTCTTAACATATATAATGGCTCCGGCTGTAGCTATGAATGGTCTTCCTAATATGATAGGCATGTTGGAATCCTCTTTTATATCCATGATTAAAAAATCAGTAGGAATACAGAATTGTTTTATGCGTACCAGAACGTTTTCTAACATACCTACGGGAAATTTAACAAAATGATCTGCAAGTTGTACGAACATCCGCGTAGGTCTTAGTTCTCACATTTTGAGCCTTTCGCATATGGACAAGGGCATTAAGCTAAAACTGGCTCCTAAGTCGCATAGTGCTTTGTCTATGACAAACTTTCTGATTACTCAGGGTATAGAGAAACTACCTGGGTCTTTCAGCTTAAGAGGCATATTGGTTTGTATTATGGCATTACACTCAGCAGTAAGTGTAACGGTTTCGTTATTCTCTATATTCTTCTTGTTAGATAAGATTTCCTTAAGAAACTTAGTATATGAGGGCATTTAAGTGATAGCTTCCTTAAAGGGTATTGTGATATTCAATTGTTTTAGAAGCTCAACAAATTTTTTAAATTTCCCTAGACTTTTAGATTTAACAAGTCTTTGAGGATAAGGGATAGGAGGTTTATATGGTGGTGGAGGCACATAAGGTTCTTCTTTCTCTACGACCTCTTCGGTTTTATCTTCCTCTTGTTCATCTTCCTTCTCAGTTACCTCACCAGGGTCTTGGTGCATGGCTGGGTTTTGAATTCTACGGTCGGTCTGTCTGTCTAGTTCTGTCCCACTTCATAGTATAATAGCATTTGCATGACCTAATTTGGAGGTCAACTTCCCAAGGTCATAACTTGCTCAATTTTTATGAGATGAAAGATTTACAAGTTGAACACTCAAATACAAGATGTCTACTTTAAGCTTTATGTTTCGAGGAAGAGAAAATTCAACTTTTATATGCATGTGATATGAGGAGACATTATAGGTCATTTTAGACCAATGCCATTGAACAAGTGATTTCCCCAACTTCAAAAATTCATACCTCCATCATATTAAATCCAAATGAGGTCAAATATATGACCATTTTGAAGGATTTTGAGAGATATACAACTTTGACGAAGGAACTTTTCTCATTTGAAGCTCACATAAAAAGTTAGCCAAGGTGGAATAAGTGAACATATGGCATGACACTTAGAAATATTTTTGACATGTTTGATTTTCCCAACTTCCACCTCAAAATTCATCATGATCCAAGCTTAAAATGAAAAAGTGTTCAACGTTAAATTTGTTCCTCTTGATCTAACCTTTCCAAGACTTCAAATTTCATCCCATTTGGACAAAGTATGAGCGACTTCTGCATGGCTTGAACTTGGATGACCATTTGGCATAATTGAACTTGAAACTTTCATACACAATTGCATGGCTTACCAATGTGACTTCAGCAATGTTTGTACTCATTCGTGGACATGAAGAGATGGTTACATGGGCCTATCACACACCCATGCACCCATGCAATGTACATTTCTATTTTTGGAACTTTGATTTAAAGTGTGTATTTAGCAATCATATGGCTATAAATAGAGACCCTTGTGATCAAAATTAAGGACCCTGCGCGCTAACTTTGAATCCCAATCTTCAAAACCCTCTCATTCAAAGTATAACCTTAAGAATTTCCTTTGGAAATTGAGTTTGAATCTCATTATTTTGAGATTCAAATCTCCAAGAATCCTGTACTTTTTGCAAGATCGAGTCTATACAGACCTGTATTGAAGGTATTTTCCAAAAAATTTCATCTCTTCGATTCTCACTCAATTCTCCATAATTATTTTTGATCTTTGGTTGTCTGAAGTCCTACCAATGTAGCGACAAGATTGAGTTTCTTTAAGGTCAAATCGAAGCAACTCAGATCATGATCCTCAAAATTCAACTCCCTGTATCTTTCAATATACTTGGAGTTAGGAAAAATTGAGGCCAGATTCGAGCTCCTGAGCATTTTTACTTTAAATTCATGTCCTTATTTTTAATTTTGGTGATGGTTGTGAGTGAACCAGTTCGCTGAAGCTCACCGGAGAAGGAGACAGGAGCTTTGGCTCCTGCGGTGTGCTGACATTCATCTGAACCACAGGATCTTTTTGAAATGTTTTAATCTCGTGCATTGGTTTTGCATACCATCTCTTCAGCACTTTGACTCGTGTCCATCATGGAACGCACGCTGAGGACCACTTGATATGCCACCTCAATTAATGAGGGAGATCAAGTGATCCACGTTTTTTACTATTTTCTGATTTTAGTTTTATTTGTTTTATTTTCATTAGTTCATATTAATTTTAATGTTGATCCAAAAAATATGAGAGTTTCACAAAAAAAATTTAAATGAATCCCTCTTTTATTTTCTGAACTAAATTATTTTTTGGATCATTATTAATATTTTTCATGATTTAATTGTTTTTATGAATATTTTTAATTGTTTAAAAATAGTTTTAAGTTTCCAAAATTAATGAAAATTTTTCTCCAAGGTCCTTTGACCTTGTTTGACCTATGATATATCTCATGGCTATTTATTTGGTGTTTTAATGAGGTTTTAGGATTTTGACCAACCATAATTGAATTTAATGCATTATTTAATTGATTTTAATTGTTTAAATGCAAAATAAATTATGTTGAGCTTTTGATACTGACTTGTTGAGTTTGACTTGTGTTGTTGGGCCTTGGTCAAGGTTGATTTGACTTTGTTGAGTTAAAATAATTGGATTTAGGGGATTGAATAAATGTACATTTCATCTCCGAAAATGAATGAATGATTTTAATTTGATAAAAGTCCTCCATTGACCAATTTGTGTTGATTCCATTTCCCATCCCTCTTTATCTCAATCTCATTCTCTTCTCATTCATTTCATGGACCTATGATATCTTTATATCCTAAGGCTAGTTGATTGCAAAATCAACATAAGTGTGGATGAGATTACGTTCACCCCTTTTGCATATTCTTTTAAGTGTGGTATGTTTTAATAGTATGGTTCATAATACCATATCTCTAACATGTATTAACACTAAAATTTCTATTTCCTGACCTCAAATAGTTGTGACTTCTATATAAGTCCAATTACGATTGCTTAACATAGCGCTAAATTGTTGACACAAAACGCATAGCATCCTAGTAAGTGAGATTGTAAGTCTCTCCTCTTTCATGGTATTATGTGGAAAGTTGGCCTTTTTTCCTTCCTTTGGAAGATGTCTTGGTTCAAGAATCCATGCTTGTGAATAGTGGGTTAAGTGTTCTCCAAAGAATGACTTAAACAAAACAAAGCAAAAGCAATACTAACTTCTAATCAAATAACAACTACCATTTAATTTAAAGCAATCTATTTCTATGCACTTTAATTTTAAGTCTTTATTCATTTGCCATTATTCATACCATTTAACTTGTCTACTTTAATCCCATTTTCAATTTTCTCATTTGAGCCTTATTTTGTGATTATATTGTGATTGAATGTACTTGTTTGTGTTTGTGGTCTTTTGACCTTAATGTACATAATAACAACAAAAACCTTAATAGACATTTTGTGTGGACTGTTGGATTTGATCTGAGACTTGGACTTATAATTAGACAACACTCCCTATGCAAAAGGACTTGGCAAATGCTAACTTTCATGAAACCAAGTGCTTGTGATTTGAAACTTCATCTGAAGCAAGTATTGTGATCCATCTGAGTTCATCTGTTACATGGTCTTATTGAAGCTGTTACATTGAACATGTGCTTGGTGCCTATCTTTGAATTCATCTGATGCATGAGAGATTATGAAGAAGATCATGAAGCTGTTAAGCTTGGATGTGGCTATCTTTATTTGATGCCTTGCTCTTCATCTTACTATTTGTGTATTGATATTGCTTGATTCTAAATACCAAGGGAAATTTGGGTTTCTATTTGACATTCTTGTCTATTGGATTGCAACCCATTTGTCAGATCTGTTCAACTCTTAACTTTTAATTTTTGCTTAGGATTAGTCTCTTCATATCTTCCCCATTTCTTTAATTTCAAATCTCTCCCTCCTTTTAAAATCTTATTTTCTTGTGATTTCTAAACTTAGACTTTATTTCCAATTAGAAACTCTGGCCTTATGCCATTTCTTTTTTTTTAAATCTTTTCTTAATCAAACTTGTAAATGAACATAACTATACCTGACTTAAAATTTCAAAAGACAAAATGAACTAACACCCATTCAAACCTTTTTAGGCCTTTTGTGCCTTTGTTAAACTTAAATTTTTGTTAAAAGCAATGCATCCACTTTAAAATTATTACCACGAACTATGAGGTTTTGATCCCTCATTTTTATGTTGGTATGTAGGCCCAAGTACGAAGGTCTTGTGTCAAACACAAAAACATAATCAACGAATTATTTTCTCATCCCTCCAATCTATTTATTGCAAACATCATTTTTTACCAAAACACATATGCACACAAGAAAGGGCTCCCTAGGAGTACCTAGGACACTGTGTGTGCTAACACCTTCCCTCTGTGTAACCAACCCCCTTACCTGTAATATCTGGTATTTTATTAGTTTTGATTTCAAAACTTCTTATTTTTGGGGTTTGTTCGTACTTTTCCCTTTTCCCTTGGAAACAATAAAAGCGTGGTGGCGACTCTGGTTTAATTGACGTCTAGCTTACCTATAGCTTGATGGTCATGAATTTACCGCTACACCCACCAAGCACTTTCTTTATTGTCGTAAGCTCGACAGAAATAGAATAGATGTTATTCTTGTGAATGAGCGGGAAGCTCTGCAAGCTTTAGATTCGCGATGAAATCATTGTTGTCAATGTTGTGGTAATGTTTTAGACGCTGGTCGTTTATTATAAATGGTTCGCTTGTTTTTCCCTTTATCTCTTTCGTTCCATTTGGAAAAACGTTGGTAATTTCGATGGGACCAGACCACCTAGAACGAAGTTTTTTGGGAAAGAGTCTGAGGCCGGAGTTAAACAGAAGTACTTTGTCACCTTCCTTAAACTCTTTCCTTGATATGCGATTGTCGTGTCATTTCTTAGTTCTTTCTTTATAGATTCGGGCATTCTTATACGCATCTAGTCTAAGTTCTTCTAGTTCATGGATATCTAATATTATTTTTTCGCCTACGGCAGTATAATCGAGATTAAGGGTCTTAATGGCCCAATATGCTTTATGTTCTAATTCTACCGGCAGATGACATGATTTTCCATAAACTAGCTTAAAAGGTGTGGTTTCTATTGGGGTCTTTTAAGCTGTCCTATATGCCCACAAGGCTTCGTGTAATTCTGAGGACCAATCTTTCCTAAAGGTGGCAACCATCTTTTCTAATATTTGTTTGATTTCTCGGTTCGAGACCTTTACTTTCCCACTTGTTTGTGGGTGATAGGGTGTTTCTACGCAGTGCCAGACTCCATATTTCAGTAATAACTTTTCAAAAATCCTTAAAATGAAATGGGAGCCACCATCACTGATGACAAGTCTCGGCACGCCGAATCTAGAGAAGATTATACACTTAAAGAGTCTAATTACTACTCGCGTGTCAATTGTTGGAGAGGCTATGGCCTTAATCCCTTTTGATACGTAATCGACCGCAACAAGGATATACTTGTTGCCAAAAGAAGATGGGAATGGTCCCATAAAATCGATTCCCCAAACATCGAAGGCTTCTACTTCCAAAATGCCTTTAAGTTGCATTTTGTCGCGGCTAGATATGTTGCCAGTGCATTGACACCGGTCGCAATTGATGATCGTGATGTGGACATCTTTCCACAGAGTGGGCCAAAAGAGGTCATCTTGCAAGATCTTAGCGCAAGTCTTCGAGGTACTTGCATGTCCTCCATAGGGAGCCGAATGATAGTGGGAGATTACATTTTCTACCTCATCTTCGGGGACACATCGACGACAAATACCGTCGGCGCCTCTCTTGAAAAGAAGAGGCTCATCCCAATAGTAATGTTTAAGATCGTGGAAGAATTTTTTCTTTTGTTGGTAAGTCATGTCTGGTGGAAGCACCCCAGCTGCTAAGTAGTTGACGAAATCAGCGTACCATGGCAGTGTGGTTTTAGTGTAAATTGCCTCCACTGCCTCGTTTATTTTGGTATCCTTATAGGTTAATTCACATTTAGCTGTATTGCTTTCCAGTTCGGCTATGAGTCTTTCATAAGGGAAATCTTCGTTTTTAGGCACTCGTTCGGGTTCAATACCTTCCATTCTTGATAAGTGATCGGCCATGACATTTTTAGTGCCCCTCTTATCCTTGATTTCTAGTTCAAACTCTTGTAATAGTAAGATCCACCTTAGGAGTCTTGGTTTGGCATCCTTTTCATTTAACAAGTACCTAATTGCAGCATGGTCAGTATAGATAATTATGTTTGCTCCTACTAGGTAGGAAAGAAATTTATCCAGAGCGAACATGATGGCTAAAAGTTCCTTTTCTGTGGTGGCGTAGTTCATATGTGCAAGGTCTAGGGTTCTACTTGCATAGTATATTGCATGAAGTTTCTTATCCCTTCTTTGTCCTAAGATTGCGCCTACAACATAGTCACTAACGTCACACATGATTTCAAAAGGTAATCTCCAATCGGGCGGTTGCATGATAGGTGCGGTAATAAGAGCTATTTTCAGTTGTTCAAACGCCGCTAGGCATTTGTCATCAAATATGAATTCGGCACCTTTCATCAATAAGCCAGTTAGTGGTTTAGTGATTTTTGAGAAATCTTTAATGAATCGCCGATAGAAACCGGCGTGTCCTAAGAAGCTTCGTATTTATCTTATGGTTTTCTAAGGCTGAAGGTTTTCTATAACTTCTATTGTAGCCTTTTCGACTTCAATCCCCTTACCGGATACTATGTGTCCGAGTACGATCCCTCCTCACCAACTTCAAAGGTTAGCTTGACTTTCTTAACATCTATAATGGCTCCGGCTGTAGCTATGAATGGTCTTCCTAATATGATAGGCATGTTGGAATCCTCTTTTATATCCATGATTAAAAAATCAGTAGGAATACAGAATTGTTTTATGCGTACCAGAACGTTTTCTAACATACCTACGGGAAATTTAACAAAATGATCTGCAAGTTGTACGAACATCCGCGTAGGTCTTAGTTCTCACATTTTGAGCCTTTCGCATATGGACAAGGGCATTAAGCTAAAACTGGCTCCTAAGTCGCATAGTGCTTTGTCTATGACAAACTTTCTGATTACTCAGGGTATGGAGAAACTACCTGGGTCTTTCAGCTTAACAGGCATATTAGTTTGTATTATGGCACTACACTCAGCAGTAAGTGTAACGGTTTTGTTATTCTCTATATTCTTCTTGTTAGATAAGATTTCCTTAAGAAACTTAGTATATGAGGGCATTTAAGTGATAGCTTCCTTAAAGGGTATTGTGATATTCAATTGTTTTACAAGCTCAACAAATTTTTTAAATTTCCCTAGACTTTTAGGTTTAACAAGTCTTTGAGGATAAGGGATAGGAGGTTTATATGGTGGTGGAGGCACATAAGGTTCTTCTTTCTCTACGACCTCTTCGGCTTTATCTTCCTCTTGTTCATCTTCCTTCTCAGTTACCTCACCAGGGTCTTGGTGCATGGCTGGGTTTTGAATTCTACGGTCGGTCTGTCTGTCTAGTTCTGTCCCACTTCATAGTATAATAGCATTTGCATGACCTTTCGGGTTTGGTTGCGTTTGTCCAGGAAATGTGCCTGCAGAAGCAGCAGTGGGTGCTTGTTGTTGAGCCACTTGCGAGATTTGTGTTTCCAACATTTTATTATGGGTAGCTAACGCATCTACCTTGTTTACTAACTGCTTGATCTGCTCACTAATATGTATGTTTTGATTTAGGAAATCCTTATTTGTTTGGGCTTGGGTAGCTATGAAGTTTTCCATCATTATTTCTAGGTTTGACTTCCTAGGATCATTTGGAGTATTTGTGGCAGCTTTATGATATCCTGGTGGCCAGTAGGTGCTTGATTAGGTGCATACAATGCATTATTGCTTTTGTACGAAAAGTTAAGATGGTTCTTCCAACCCGGGCTATAGGTGTTTGAGTAAGGGTTTCCTTGAGCATAGTTCACCTGGTCTGTGGAGGTTCTTGTCAAGAGTTGACATTCTGGGGTAGCATGCCCTGGAACTCCACATATCTCGCAGCTTGGTGCTACAGCAACCACGGTGACTGCAGGTGTTATGGTCAAGTTGTCTATCTCTTGAGTAAGAGTGTCTACCTTGGCGTTGACATGGTAAAGACTGCTTAATTCGTACATACCGCCTTTCGTTGGAGGTTTCGCTACGGATATTCTTTCGCTTCCCCACTGGTAATGATTCTGGGCCATACTTTCAATAAGTTGATAGGCCTCATTGTAGGGTTTATCCATCAGTGCGCCACCTATGGCGACATCTATTGTCAATCTTGTGTTGTACAAGAGACCGTTGTAAAAGGTATGGATGATCAACCATTCTTCTAGACCGTGATGTGGATAGAGCCTCATCGTATCTTTGTATCTCTCCCAAGCTTCAAAAAGTGATTCATTATCTTTTTTTTAAACCCGTTTATTTGGGTTCTTAACATAGTCGTCTTACTAGGTGGGAAATATCGTGCTAAGAAAACTTTCTTCAACTTGTTCCACGTAGTGACAAAGTTGGATGGTAGAGACTGAAGCCAAGCTCTAGCTCTATCTCTTAATGAGAATGGGAAAAGACGTAGTCTTATAGCTTCGGGGCTGACACCATTTTCTTTCACTATGTCTGCATATTGCAAAAACACTGACGAATGTAGGTTCGGGTCCTCCGTGGGACTTCCTGAAAATTGGCTTTGTTGTACGGCTGACAACAACGAAGGTTTTAGCTCGAAATTATTGGCCTCAATGGAAGGGGCAACTATGTTGTTATATGGTTCATCATGCGAAGGGATTGCATAGTACTTTAGAGGACGATTTTGTAGTCCTTCGGCCATCTCTGGTCGAATAACTGGTTCAGGAATAGGGATATTAGGATCGGGAATATTTAGCTTGATACAATGTTCTCGTATCAAGTCTCGTATCCGGCGCTCTAATCTTAGATAACGCTCAGGTTCATCGAACGTTAACTTTAATTTCTCGCCTTGAGAGAGAGTACTTGGCATACACTCGACAAAATAGAAAGGGAAATAGAATTGTTTGCCTTAGTCTATACTGGGCAATGATATCGACTAAATTAGTCCCCAGCAACGGCGCCAAAAACTTGATCGCGACTTAGTAAGTCTATGGGAATTGTGACTGCAAGTGCTCAGTTGTATCGCATAGTTTTAAAGATTATCGAACCCACAAGGAATAATAATTGAACATATCGTTATCTAATGTTACTATGTAAATCTAAGGCTGATGATCGTTCTAAGATTGGAGGGATGAAGATAAATAACTATAACGTAAATAGAAGATTAATAAAGATATTTGATAAAGGGATATCGGTATGTAACGCATCAAACTTCGGGGATTCGATAGATAGTTTGTGTAATCTTATTGGTCAAAATATTCTCCAGTAGAAATTATTTATAAAAAGGACTTAGTCTCACACTCTCGTTTTATTGACTTTGACCATACTCTTAAACCATAATGCTTGGCTCTCGCGGTCTCGTTTTGAATTTAAAAGTAATTTTTGAATATGAATAAAGTTTAATTAATCCTAAAACGCTCTCGCTGTGTTTAGGATTAATGCCTACTTTCAGCTATCTGGTTAAAATCTCAAACTCTCATTCTTGTTGACCGTAACCTTTGTTTGTTTTGTTCTCTCGTACGAAAAACAGTTTTTGACTGAAATAAGAAACTAAAACTGAAAAATATAGTTTTCCAAAAGCCAACACCAATTACTTACGAATCCCGTCGTTTTGACGGTCTTTACATACCGATACCTAGGGGTTTAGCCGGACATGGATTCGGTAACAAACATGGTATTCAAAAGATCAAACATACAATAAGGCATAAATAAATAAAGTGGAAATTAAAACAAAACCTGGAATATAAATTGAGAACTTAAACGGAATCCGGATTCTTCAAATTAAATAATTCCGACAAGCTATGGCAATCGCGTACAACATTACAATCGAATTCAAATGCATAAAAAATAAGTTTCAATAGTCCCTGATGTGGAGAATCTATTGCTTTTACAAAGTAAGAAAACTATCTTGCTTTGTGGCGGGCGCTACCACAAAGTAAGAATCTGACTAAAAAAAAGCTTGTCTTCAAAGGAGAAACGACCCTCCTTTATATATTTTCCATTTCCCTAGATTGTAGCGAAAAGGTGAGTGGAATCGTGGCTAAAATTATTGAGAGAAACTAGGGAAGACCGGGTTGTGGCGATTGCCACAACCCTAGTCTAATCTTCGTGGCGAGCGCCACCTTTTGAGGGATGGGCGCAACTACTTCCTTGCTTTATGGCGGGCGCCACCACTCCCTTTAGATCATGCGGCAGGCGCCACACATCCAAGTGATGGGCGTCACATGCCCATTTGGTGTGGTGGGCCCCATACTCTCTATTTTTCTCCATTTTCTTCTCTTTTTCTTTCCTTTTGCTATTTTCCACTTTGCTTTCTTGTACACCTTTCATTCGATAAATACATGCAATAAACTTAATAAATTGAATAATAATAAGCGTTAATCAAGTAAAAAGCAATGCATATGAAGCCAAATATACGATACATTTTCGCGTTATCATATCAGACCGAAGGTCTTGTCAAACACAAAAATATAATCAATTAATTCTTTTCTCATCCCCACACGCTATATTTTATCAAACATCTTTTATACCAAAAAACACATGCTCATATAAAAAAGGGCTCCCTAAGAGTACCTAGGACACTTTGGGTGCTAACATCTTCCCTTTGTGTAACCAACCCCTTTACCTGTAATCTCAGGCATTTTATTAGTTTTGATTTGAAAACTTGTTACCTTTAGTTTTTGTTCATACTTTTCCCTTTTTCCCTTGGAAACAATAAAAGAGCGGTGGCAACTATGGTTTTGCTGATGTCGAGTTTATCCATAGCTTTATGGTCACGAATTTACCGCTACAGAAATTAAGTGGCGACTCTGTTGTGGAGTAGTCCTCAGTGGGTTTAGCCTACTTTTTATGCGTATATATTTGCATATTTGATGTTTGTATATATTATTTGTGTGATATAATTTGTTCGTTGTGCTTGGTGATCTCTGAGTGGTGAGATAAGTTCTAACCCGAACTTGAGTGCAATTAATATAGGAGGATGGTATAGTCATGTTCAACTTGTGTGGAGTAGTCCTTAACAAGTTGGGTTGAGACCCATCTTCTCGAAGGAAACCTCTTTAGAGTTACTAATGTAACACACGTTATTTATGGATAGGCATTACTTTCTCTGATTTGGGGTTCGAGAAGCTGAGGATTGTAGAATGTTTAATCCAACTTGGCCTATTTAGGACGTAGTGTGGAGACTGTTCAAGTGTAGACTTGATAACTGTTGTTACGCGATACTACACTCAGACGAGTTTCTCTTGAGAATATAATGGGTTAATGCGTCAGTCATCCTAACCTATAATATATGATTGATGTGATTAAGACTCTGATAACTTTTTTAGAACATGATCTATAGGTTTTTACCCTTAGTACACTCCTTTGGGATGGTTCTTAACCCGACTCCATGCTTGTGACTCATAACGAACCCTTTGATTCTGGGTTGATCTGATCAAGTCTCATCAATATCAATGGAAATTGGGTGTTGATAAGGTGAAAACCATAATCCACCAAAATTGATGATTGATCTTGATGATGACTTGATCCATCCCTTGACCTTTGTTTGTGTTTGCCTTGTGTGTGATCCCTTACGTGTGAATGTTGCATTCATGCATACATGCACATATTGACATTCATCACAAAAGATAAATTTCAAGGAAACTAAGGTCTTATTTGAAAATATTTTTAGACCATGGATTATCGGTGCTTCACTTTCCCTGACTATCAGCTTGTACCTATGTTGGAGGAGTATGCTCTTCTCTTAGGTATACCCATATCTGAGAAGGTACCTTTCAATGGATTAAAGGATATCCCGAGATCTCATTTCATAGCCAGAGCTCTATATTTGAAGAAATATGAGATTGATGCTCATTTGGTGAAGAAACAAGGAATTCTGGTGTTGACTTCTGAATTTCTCATCGGTAGAACTGTTGTTTTTGCTCAAGGCGGTAGCATGGGTGCTTTTGAAGCAATCTTTGTTTTGCTCATCTATGGTTTAGCCTTGTTCCCTAACATTGATGGTTTTGTTGATGTAACGCCATTAGAATCTTCTTGATTGGAAATCGTGTTCCTACTCTGTTGGGTGACCTGTATTTCTCTCTGCATTTAAAGAATTCTAAAGGTGGTGGGACTATTGTGTGATGTGTTCCTCTCATGTACAAGTGGTTTATTTTGCACTTGCCTCAGACACCTGCTTTCATGGAGAACCGACAATGTCTACGGTGGTCCCAGAGACTTATGTCTCTCACTAATGATGATATTGTTTGGTATGATTCTACATTAGGTAGCTTGGACATTATTGATAGTTGTGGTGAGTTCTCTAATGTGCCTCTCATTGGTACTCAATGAGGAATCAACTACAACCCAGCAATGGCCCATCGTCAACTTCGGTTCCCCTTGAGAGATAAACCTAAGAATACTCAGTTAGAAGGTCTATTCTATAAAGAGGGTAAAGAACCCCAACTTTTGAAGAAAAGGATGATACATGCTTGGCATAATGTGCATAGGAAAGGAAGATCCGAGCTTGGTCCAGGAAACTGTATAGCTTTGAAAGCTTACACTATTTGGGTGAAGAAAAGAGCTTTGGAGCTGAAGATGTCGTATGCTTGTTAGAGACCTATGTATGTGGTTGTGGCTGAGCCATTAACTCCCCCTAACCAAGATGTAGAGGAGTTGGAAGACGCACTTGCCAAGACGAAGCAAGAGAGAGATATGTGGGAAGAGAGGTTCAATGCTTTGAACCGAAAGCATGAGGAGTTGCAGCTTGAGTCGAAATATAAGGATGCACTCATTGAGATTCTTGAAGACCGTGCAGTGAAGAGACGGGGAGAGCCAGAGGATTTATTTTACGGTCAATTAAATTGTTATTATTGTTATTTATATATATATATATATATATATATATATATATATATATATATATATATATATATATATATATATATATATATATATATATATATATATATATATATATATATATATATATATATATATATATGCAAATGAGACTTCACATGGTCCAAGAAATTAAAAACAATAAAAAAGCATTGCATTTCATGCATCATTTGCATAACAGGTTTCTTCCACCAGATGTCCTATCAGTTCTTCTTATGTGTATCAGCCAAGCTAACTCACCGCTATAACAGTCATGCTAATTAACTAAAGAGAATGGAGCTTCTAGAGCAAGACAATAAAGAGCTGGAGGATGACATCGCTAGACTTACGACGCTGATGGAGTCAGTCATTTCCGCTCAAAAGCATCCGTCACCATCTCCCGCAACTCCTCCTCCCTAGAGGACTGCCATTTCTGAGACTGCTTCGCCATCTGTAACTATTACTGCTGCCAGCCAGTCTGTTTTTTCTATGCATGCTGGATTCCCTTGGGGAATTCCACCAAATTTCGTGCCAGAGGGGTATGCACCCATGCTTGTTTCTCGGTCAGCATCTTGCCCAGTCATGTTAGTGCCTCCTCCTATTATTCACACTCTTCCTCGTGTCAAGGAGACTATCTACCACTCTGATTCGTCTGAAGGTCCAAACGTCTATGAAAATATGGATGAGATGAAATATCAATTCCTTGAGTTGCGTAAAGAATTGAAGACTCTGAGAGGGAAGGATTTATTTGGAAAAAGTGCTGCTAAACTCTGTTTGGTTCCCAATGTTAAGATTCCGGTGAAATTCAAGGTCCCAGACTTTGAAAAATACAAAGGAAATACCTGTCCATTGAGCCATCTTGTTACGTATGCCAGGAAAATGTCTACTCAAACTGATAATGATCAGCTGCTGATTCACTACTTCCAAGACAGTTTAACTGGAGTTGCCCTGAGATGGTATATGGGTCTGGATAGTGCTAGCATCTGTACTTTCAATGACTTGGGCGAGGCCTTTGTCAATGACTTGATAGATGTCTCAGAAAGATAATGAGACATTTAAAGAGTATGCTCAGAGGTGGAGAGAATTACCTGCTCAGATTAGTCCGCCTCTTGAACAGAAGGAGATGACTAAAATTTTCCTGAAGATGATGAGTTCATTTTACTATGACCGTATGATTGCAAGTGCCTCCAATGATTTTCCTGAAATGGTAAACATGAGGATAGGACTAGAGGAAGGATTCCATGAAGGACGGTTGTCCAAGGATGAAGCGTCAACTAGCAAGATGTATGGTGGGAGTTTTTCTAAGAAGAAAGAAGGAGAAACTAATTTAGTGTCATCAAGGAGGCAGAGGAGGCCTCATGTGATAAAAAGTTCTCAGGCCCGTCAACATCAACACCAAGTTTCTTCAGTAGTTCCAGTTTTTTCCAACAATTCCAACAATCAATCAGTTCCAATTCAACAAAAACATCAACAACAACCGTAATGAAGAACCAACTACTACAACAACAACAACAATCATCATCAGCAAAACTTTGAGAGGAAGAAGATCTCTTTTGACCCTATTCCTATGACATATGCAGAGTTGTACCCGTTTTTGGTACTCAAGAATCTTATTCAGCCGAGAAACCCTCCGCAAATTCCTGAGCCACTACTATGGTGGTTAAAACCTGATCTTCATTGTGCTTTTCACCAGGGAGCCCCTGGTCATGATATCGATAATTACTATCCATTAGAATATGAAGTTCAAAAACTTGTGAAGAGTGGTATGGTGTCCTTCGAGGACATAGCGCTAAATGTGAAAGTCAATCTGTTGTGTGCTCATGGTAACGCTTCTATCAACATGATGGACGACTGTCCAGGAATTTTCAGAGTTTTTGATGTACGACGTATCTGTGTGTCTCTGGTAGAAATGCATAGAACTCTGTTTGATTAGTGATTATGAACATGACCATGATAGTTGTGTCATTTGCAGTGTGAACCCCCGTGGGTGTATGGTTGTCAAAAGGGATATCCAGAAGTTGATGGATGAGAATGTAATTCATATTCAACAGTCAAGGGATATAAGAAATGATGTGAATGTCATTGTTCCGGTGTTCAAGACCCATGAGCGGGTAGTCATTCAATTTGATAGCAGCAACAACAATAACATCAACAGATCGGTATCACTATTGGTTATACGGTTAGCGGGCCCTGTCCCCTATGCATCTGATAAAGTTGTGCCATACCAGTATAATGCCACCATGATTGAAAATGGTCAAGAGGTTCCTCTACCAGTTGCAGAATTAGTGGTAAATATTGTAGATATTGCAAAGGTGACCCGTAGTGGTCAGGTGTTTAGTCCAGTTTTTCCAAAGATTGTAGAAGATGTTTCCGTAAGCAAGATGGCAGAGGTTCCTGCGGTGAATCTGGTTAGTGCTCCAATGTTTCATTATGGTGAATCTAGCAAATTAAAGACTAACGATGATGATGAAGTATTACGATTGATTAAAAGGAGTGAATTTAACGTTGTGGAGAAGATGCTCCATACACCATAAAAAATCTCTGTGATGTCATTATTGATGAATTTTGAGGCACACAGAGAAGGGTTGCAGAAAGTGTTTGAATAGGCTTATGTTGAACATGATTTTACTGTGGATCAGTTTGACCACATTATTGCCAATATCCCTTCTTGTAACAATTTGAGTTTTTGTGATGAAGAGCTTCCTGAGGAAGGAAGAAATCACAATTTGGCAATCCATATTTCGATGAATTGTAAGGAGGACACTTTGTCTAATGTGTTGGTTGATACACGATCATCATTGAATGTATTGCCAAAGTCAACTCTGTCAAGCCTCTCATATCAAGGCACCCCAGTGAGGTACAACGACGTAGTTATTAAAGCATTAGACGGTTCTCGTAAAACTGTCATTCGAGAACTGGACCTTCTAGTGAAGATAGGTCCTAGTGATTTCCAAATTACTTTCCAGGTAATAGATATCCACCCGGCCTATAGCTACTTGTTGGGGAGGCCATGGATTCATGAAGTTGGCGCTGTGACATCTACTCTTCACCAGAAGATGAAATTTGTGGAGAACGACAAGCTTGTCGTTGTTGGTGGAGAAAAGGCATTATTAGTGAGCCATTTGTCATCTTTCACTTATGTTGATGCTAAGGAGGAAGTTGGAACTCCGTTCCATGCTTTGTCCATTGCTAAGGAATTAAAAAAAGTTGGGGCACCCATGTCTTCTTTAAAAGATGTACAAGAGGCTATTTAGGCCGGCAGTATTGATAAGTGGGGCCATGTTGTGAAGGTCTCTGAGTACAAGAATAGAGTAGGACTCAGATTTCAACCAGGGCCATTCAACGCCAATGTCAAGGTTATACAACCAATGTTCCATAGTGAAGGGTTCATTCATGAGAATGATCAACACTCAGCTGCAATTATTGAAGACAGTTGTGATACACACACACGCACACACACACACACACACAAACACACACACAAACATACACAAACACACACAAACACATACACATACACACGCACACACACACACACACATACACAAAAACACAAACACACACAAATAAACACACACACACACACACACCCACATACACATAAAAACTCACAAACACACACACACACACACACACACACACATACACATTTATTTTCGTTGTTGATCGCATAGTTAAGTTGTTTCTATTGCTTTCTAGAATTGCATGCTGATAGGATTTTCTATTGGTAGAGATTTATTGTATAAGTTATAGGTATTGTTAGAAATTTCCATTCAACCTTGTCTTAGTGTTGATTAAACCTGAAGACTTTGATTATAGAATCTTGAGTGTGATTGAAAATTATTCGATAACACTTCTTTTGGAATTAAGCGATTTTGCAATACGATTAGTTTGTTCTTTTGGTGTCAGTCAATAGTGAAAATCTATCAAGACTAACTTAGATTTTATCAGCCATCTTCAAGAGGAAGATGGAAGAAATGAGAATGAAAGAGGTGTGGTCCATGATAATTTTCCTAGGGCCCCACAATTGACAACAATGTACTAGTCAAAAAGTAAATGCATGTGTAGTGTCCCAAAAGGGTAGGTAATACTCATAGGACTTAGTAGGTTTATAGATATTTAGGGTGGCATACACTTTCCCGTGGCAGCGAGAAGCCCTGTATGGTGATGTTGTGGTGTTAATGGTTATCTGAAAGGTCATCTCATGTGAGGTGAGAGGTATGCAAGCGTGTTTCTTTTAGTATTGTGTGTAAGTTATGAAATGTCCCTCTTCTTCCGTTGGGGGGGTAATTATAGAGGCCTCTGGGCCTAGGTTATCCTCGGAGAGGATCATTGCCCACCCAAACAATGATGGACTGTTGAATCTCTATGTAGTTGTTAAACCCATGAAATTTAATTAAATTGTGTGAATGGTGAAAATGTTGTTGTTGTTAAACCCATGAAATTTGATTGAATTGTGTGAATGATGAAATTGTTGTTAAAACCCATGCGATTTGATTGAAATGTGTGAATGATGAAAATGTTGTTGTTGTTAAAACCCTTTATACCTCAGTTTTACCTTTATGGAAAACTTCAAGGGTGTCTCACATTTCTATAGCAATCTCGTAACACACAAAAACTCATCAAGATTAAGAGAGGTAGCGATGATAGTTTTAGCTTTCAGACTATGTTGGACTTTTTATCTTTCCTCTTTGGTCCAATCATCTTCCTTTTTGTTAACTAAAGCATCATTAACTTGATGATTAATGACAAAGGACCATTTTTCACATCCTTCTACATATCCAAATGCATCCATTCTATGAAGTTTCCCTTCTTCTCTTTCCACAAAGCATACTCTTCTCCATTAAAGGACAAGGTTTGTTAGGCCATGATGTCACTTGTTGAACAAGTGACTCCAAACACAGGAGAAAGGAGGGGGGGGGGGGGGGCTTGTGAACTTGACTTGACTTGAGAGTAGAGTGCTTTGACATTGTTGGGGTTAAACGTCTTATTCATACCAATAAACTTTAAAATCCCATGAATCTCAAAAGGTTAAAGAAAATTAATCCTAATAGGAATCTCAACAAGTCTATCAACCTAATATTCAACCTCTATGGGTTTTTTAAAAAATTTTCTCTATATATTTTTATTAATCATCCTCAAATAAAAAATTGCTAGCTTTAATAACCAACATAACAAAGTTATGACCTTGAGGTGTATGAGTAGAGCTAGAACCCGATATATATGAAGTGTTACCTGGAGGGGTAATGTTTACATGAGTAGGCCTTGGAGATTCTTTATGTTTTCTCATCTTGGTACACTTGCCTTTATGTATCTCATGAGGTTTTTAAGATGATGGTACTTTCCTTTTTTTTCCTTTTGGTTTTCAGAAATGTGCTCTTGTTCCACGATGAATGTTTAATGTTGAAGGATGGTATATGGAGGTTTGAGGTTTGAATAAGAAGGATGTGATGAATATAAGATGAGATGAATATGGAATTTGATAAATGGGTTAAATGAGTAAAAATGGTTTTATGAGATAAGTGATAAATAAAGTTTGAAATAAGATGAAGTGGGTTGGAAGAATGTAGGGAATGAAATAATGTAAGAGAAAGGACAATATGTGTATGAATTAGTGAATGAAAATGTGTTATAATGATTTGAAATGAAAATTGTGAATGAATGTTTTTTAATGGGTAAGAGAAAAGCAATAATTGAAATGAATGAATGTGGTTTACATTCCTTTTTTCAAAAAAATATAGAATTTGAAGAGTTTGATTTGAACCAAATATGGTCTGATTAAAATAAAAAAGTAACACTTGGGGTTTGATTCGTGTCAGGTTGGTTATGATTTGAATAAAAGGAACAAATTTTTCTCTAAGGCTTCTTCTGATTCAAATCAAAGGATAACGTGATTCAAACCATAACGGCGAGGACCAAATGAGATGAAATATGCAATATTTGATTCGAGTCATGGAACTTGTTATTGGAATGACCAAAATTTTGAAAATTTTGAAATATTTTTAATGCATGATAAAAGAGATTTTTTTTAATGCAAGATAATACACTCCTTAATGAAAAAGATATTTTAATGCACATGATAAAATATGATGGAGCAAATCATATCGATGCGAAATGAAAAAAAAAACATAATAATGCAAATGAAAAACATTAAGCTATACTATTAGGTTTCCAGTTACTTACATATAACTCAAATATTTGTTAGCTCAATCCAAGAAGGAATTAGCTACAATGAAATTGTTACAAGTGATTAAAAAATTATTAACTTACTAAATATGTATTACGTCGGAAAAATTTAAATAATTTAAATAATAATATCAATCATCATTCAGATGACTATGAAACATATTGAATCCGCTAGACAAACAAATTTTAAAACAACACCCGTCAGATAGTTTTACCCATATCATCAACTTTTGGAGTCGCTTAGACTTCATCAAAAGACAAACTCTAAGGCCAATTGTTACCAGAGAATATAGGGATAAAATGGTCTAGAAGGGGGAGTTGAATAAACCATTCCCCTTATATCATTTTCAAAAACATTTTGTTTCACAAAAATACAATTTAAAGCATGAACGGAAAATATGATAATATATATATCTTCATCTTACTAATTTAATGATTCAATCAAAATTGAAATAGATAGAGATAAATGAAGTTGCCTTAATAATACATTAATCTAAATCTTAGAGCTAATACAATCTTAATCTGAGTATAGAATGTTCAATGTACTAGATGCATCACAAGCATAAACTTATATGACAAAACAGTATAAACAATATCTAAATTAAGATCAAATTCTAAAGAAGAGAAAAATGTAATACATGTGATATGATGTAGAAAATTAAAAGAGACAATGAAAGAGAATATTCACCAGACACATAGTGGTTATAAAATTCGTCCTCACTATGCCTACTCTAGTTTTCAATGGTTTTACCCTCGAAAATTTCAATGTCTTCACTATTTTGAAGATAATGATACAGGTATTTTAGTATATTAGATTATCAACAAATTGGACACCAAAAGTCCAATGCTTTATCCAACACATATCTAAAATGATATTCGCTTCTGTTAAAGCATATTATTGAACCTCAAATACTCAAGATCTTTAAAGATCTTGAAACTCAAGATCTTCAAAGATCTTGATCCAACTATCTTGCTAGACACAATAATCATGCTCCAAGATTCTGTTTTTTAGCAACCTTTACACGAACCTGACAAAGTCTTATCATAATGGTTGTCCTAGCCTAGAATGATTGGAAAACTCCTAACTTTTTTCTAGGGAAACCTTTACTCAGTTCCACCAAAATCTTCCTTAGAGTATAGATAAACTCTTCTTTTGCTAGATAACATACCACCAACTACCATAGACAACAAGTGAGTATTTTTCTTGATACACACAACAAAACTTTACAAAAAAAACGTTAAATTCTATAATTTACCTTGAATCTTCCTCACACATTCAATCTTAAGAGTTGAGCACCATAACAATGGTTTCTTCGTACAAGGTTGAAGATGAGGAATGGTATCTATAGAATCTTGCACAACACTGCTAAAACTTTCACAACATCAACATTCTTGGAAGTTTTATACAAGGTTGAATCAAGGATATAATATGTCTGTGAATGAGGAAAACTCTTAAGGCTTCTCTCAAGTTTCTTGACAAAATGGGTATTAGGTTTCTTGGTGAGTATCTTTCTCACTCTCAACTAATCATCAATAATGATTATTAAAAATGATCATCAATCTCTCTTATAAAAGAGACACTCAGAATTAAACATGTGCAAGAGGTTTAACAGAAAACAATGAAAGAAAGACAATAAGATTTGAGTCTAATCATGAGGTTATGGTCTGAATCAACAAAATAATGATTTGAATCAAATGTATCAAAGTATATAATTTGTCATTTGATTGATTCATATTATAATCATGTGATTCGAGTCACATAATGTGAGATTCAAATCAAAGTTAGTTTTGAAAATGATTTGATTTACCTAATTCAAATAAAAACCTCTTATGATTCGATTCAATGAGTGTTGTGATTCGAATCACACACATCCCTTATTCGAATAGAGTTAACAAATTCTAATTCTAAACTTTGATTGAATGTTTGGTGCGGGTTACAACATGTATCAGTCAAATCAAGCTTAATAACAAACTTGATTTATGTACTCTAACTTGCTATTCAAGCTACCCTTAACACATTGACTTATATCGAATTGAAATGGCTAAAAAAACACATTCTCATGAGTGTAAAAATAATGTATTAAGTTTTAGAGTATCTCACAAGGTACATAGCTAATTAAATAATGATCAAACTATATATAAACTACAAAAACACGATAAGTCAAATTACACAAACACACACACACACACACACACGTACAAATGCACAAACACACAACACACACACACACTCTCATGCACACCCACACACGTACACATACACACACACACAAACACACAAATACGCACACGCATGCACGCACACAGACAAACACACACACACGCACACACACACACACACAATTTAAACCGAACATTAAAACAAAGAGATATCAAATGTAATGCAATTTCACTCTCGCTACTACAAATAATACATCTCATGACAAAATTTTCACCTCACCCTACTAAAAACCGAGATAATAGGTCAAGACGCGCCATGTTTTATATATTTTTTAAATAGCACACATTCCCTCGGTTTCTAAATAAAACACACGGGGGGAAATATTTTAGGACATGCTTCAAATTCCAGCGTCAACAGTTTATCTTTTTATTTCTTTAAAATTGTGTTTTTCTTTTTATTTAATTTTTAATTTTTAAATTAATGATTTATTCCTTCGGTTATATTCAATAACTGAAGGGTTAGATTATCATATTTTACTATAAAAGCACTCGTTAATAAGATTTTACCCTAAACCTAACTTATATGTAGCCGCTCCAAAGTCTTACACATCATTTTCTGGGATGGATTGTTAGACAGAAAAAATGTTCAATGTTCTTCAATATTGAACAAAACATTTTTTCTGCCCTTACAATCTGTCTCACATAATGAAATTGATGTTGCTGATGTATTTTTGTAATAAACTTTCTATGTTGTCAATCACAGAAAACATTGAGAATTTTATTGCTTTCCTCGGTTGAAAACATTGAGAAATTTATTCCTAAAAAAAATCATCCATTTCTCTTTCATGTTCTCTTTCATGTTCTCTGTCATGTGAAAGCATTTTCCATAAAACTATTTTCTCAAGATAATGAAATCTCTTTGGGATGGATTGTAAGTACATAAAAATATTTCTTTTAGTTGGAACAAATAACTTATCAGAGATTTGAAAATATATGTTGTTCTCCAAGAATCCATTGTCAAACTCTTGATTTGTTTAAACAATTTATTTTAATATTTTGTTTAAGCAATATAAATATTAAAAAAAATATTTTTCCCCTCGGTTTTTAACAGAAATCGAGAGGTATGTGGCGTTTGAGTTGGAACATATTTTATTGTTTTTTTATCTAAAAGGAAACAGATTTTACCTCAATTTTTAGTAATAACTAAGGTAAAATATTTTATTGGAACATATTTTATTGAGGTAAAATATATGTGTTTCTTCACCATCCTTAAACAAATCTTTGTTGTCCATTTAATGAGTAACAACACTCAAGACACTGTCATTAGTGATCCTCGTGAAACCTAAAAGTCTCATTATAAAAGCATTATGAATATTAATGAATCCAAAATAAACTCAAACATTATAAAATCCTCTATGTTTGATCAGAGTGCCATGAGATTTTATAAAGTAAAAGTACCAATGTGATAGATTGAAATAGCATAAAAAATTTAGGTTTTTCATATGTTGTTGGTAAGAGTACTATATTTACTTTGCAAGTGATGGATTGCAAGTGTAGAAAATTATTTGGGTTCAAAGTTTGTGTTCTTAAATAATCATACAACTGAATATTTATTTAATTTATCTAACTTTTTCTTTTGTTTTATATCAGAAATAAATGAATGCAAAATCCATATAGAATATATTGCATTCAGCATTTGATCTTCCTTAAGATCAATCAAACGAGGATCTCCAACATTTTCTCTTCTCCAAGATATCCAACATTTGTTCTTCACAGACAACAATGACGAAGAAGAACAATATTTTTACTTTAATATTTTTGTGTAAACAATGTAGTTTGTAAACAAATTAATTTATTAATATTCTGTATAAACAATGTAATGAGTATATATATATATATATATATATATATATATATATATATATATATATATATATATATATATATATATATATATATATATATATATATATATATATATATATATATATATATATATATATATATATATATATATTCCCTCAATTTTGTTATTAAAGCGAGAGGTATATGATACTAGTTTGAAAAATATAAAAAATTATTGTTGGATTCACTAAAAAAATAACACTTTTTATGACGAAGCATTATCCTCAAACATGCCAAAAAATGAGCGTATAGGTTTTGGGAGCGAATGTTTGATTTTTTTTTAAAAACAACATTTTCCCTCGGTTTTATAAAAAATCGATGTAATATAGATATAAGTGAGCGTCATATTTTCTCCAGAAAAAATAACAAACCTATTACCTCGTTGTTTTTGAAAATTGAGGGACTATAGCTATAAAGGAACACGCTTTGAATCTCTGTAACTGCATTTAAGGTTTTTTTCAATGATTTCTCACTTTGCGTCTTCCAATCTTCCCGTTTTTCTTAGTTAATGTTTTTTTTTCTTTTTTTCTTTTTTTCTTGATAATTAGTAATTCTCAAAAATTTTGTTATCAATAAAAATGAATAGGCAATAACATGAAAGAAAATATTTCATTAACTAAAAACAGGACAACATATAACTATTCTACATATTCCAAATTCGGACTCCACTCAACTTCAATAGTATCACTATTAACTTTCTATAGTTGAGAGAAAAGTTCAGAAATAACTTTTCCATATGGTATGAAGAAAGTTATTTCCTCCCTAGAGATGATTATCATTTCCTTTAACTTAAAAATGGTAAGAGGAAGATTAATTGTGATGTTCTTGGTAAGGAATAACAAAAGATGTTTGTCATCCTAAGTAAGTGTTTCTAGTTGTTTCTCTCTTTGACGGAGATTTGACACTAGAAGTTGATACAATTTTTTTCCAATTGGTAGTAGAGTAGCAGAGCTGCTGAGATTATCGTAGTTGTTTCTCTCTTTGACGGATATTTGACACTAGAAGTTGATACAATTTTTTTCCAATTGGTAGTAGAGTAACATGACTGCATAAATTAGGAGAATGTGATATGAGTAGACATCGTTGAATCTATAATGTACAACACAACAACCTTCCTCTTCATAGTTTATTGTCTTAGGAATAAGTGACTGAGTAATTGTAATAGAAGAATCATTGATATAGGACTGGATTGACTCAACCTCATGACCGGATGACCCAACAGAGCCATTTAACAAAAACTCTTTAACGAGATTAATGTAGATGGGTCCATGAAGAATGTCAAAGTAATCATTCAACTTTTGTTTGAGAATAATTTTCCTTCGATCAAAGCCTTTATTTTTTAAATCATCGAACTCAACAAACTTTTCATTGATAACGAACAAAAGATTTTCATATAAGGTTGTTGAAGACATTTTTGAAGAAAATAAAAGACTTTGAAACTAGGTTTGAAGACACAAAAAGTTGGAAATAAGACGTTGAAACTAGGAATAATGTTTAAATAAAGCAGAGAATAGGAAGTGAAATAATAAGAAAAGCTCAAATGCCTCCTTGAAAATCCAAAAGATACGTTACATTTTTTAATATGAATGAGCATTGTTATTCTAGTGATATGATTCCAATTTGTGTCATGATTTATTTTTTTAAGAAATAGAAACCACATATTACCTCGGTTTTTAACAAAACTGAAGGGACAATCAACTTATTATCTCGGTTATTCAAAAATTTGTGGGGAAAAATAATGCAAGAACCTTTTTTATTATTATAATTTTTTTAAAACTAAATGATATATCTCGTTGGTTTTCTTAATAACCGAAGAATAAGATAATCATATTTTACTATAAAAGCACTCCTTAAACAAATTTTAACCATAATCCTAACTTATATGTAGTTGCTCCAAACTCGAACGCATCATTCTTTTGGGATCCATCTCACAAAATTTTATTGTTGTTGTTGAATTTAGAAGCTTGAAAAAGTTCCCCATGATGGATTGCAAGTGCATAAAAACATTTTTTCAATGTTGAAATAGATAATTCCTTTAGAAGTTGAATGCATTCAATAGTTGGAATAGATAGATCCTAAAAATTGGATGGGTGAAATATTTGGGACAAATAACTTCTTACACCAAAGTTCTTCTTTTGTTGTATTATTGTTTTTCAATATTTTATGTAAACAATGTAATTTTAAAAAAATTATGTTCACCTCAGTTTTTAACAAAATCGAGGGGATAACTTAGAGTGATAACTTTAGATATTTATCACCACCCTTAAACAATTTTTTTCCTTCTCTTTCATGATTATCAATGTTCAAGACACTACCATCAGTTATCCGCGTGAAATTAAAAAATTTTCCATTATAAAGGCATTCAATTATCTATAATTTATAAAGAAACGCCATGAAGCGCTTGAAACTATCTACATCCTCGACTTTAACTTTTGCCATTAAGAATTCTCTATGATAGATTGCAAGTGCATAAAATTATTTGGGTTCAAGGTTTGTGTTTTTAAATATTCATTTGAGCAGAAAATCATTTATTTTTCTAACCTTTTCTTTTGTTTTATATCCGAAATAAATAACTACACGGTGAAGCGTTTGATCTTGCCCAAATATCAAGGAGTCTAAGATCCAATGTATGATCTTCAGGTATAAACTAATTTTTATTTTAATATTCTGTATAAACAATGTGATAATCTGGGTAAATATTGTAGTTTGTAAACAAATTATTTTTATTTATTTATTGTGTAAACAATGTAGCGAATTTCCATTAAAAAGACAATCTATCTTACCCCTCAGTTTTATTGTAAACTGAGATGTATGAGCGCTAGTTTTGTAAATAATAAAAATGCAGATGCTGGGGTTCGAGTCCATGTGCCAATTAATTTACCCCTCGATGTTTAAAAAACCGATGTGATAAGCTGTTACTTTTATTACACCTTTCGTTACCTCGGTGCTACAGTCGAGGTAAAATATATTTTGCGTCTGACGTTAGAATCATTTTTTGTATTAATGGTTATTTTTAAGCCGAGGGGTAAAGTTTCCACTTTTCATGTTACCCTTTGTTACCTCATCCTTGTAACCGGTGTGAAATTCATATGCGTTCGACATGACATGTTTTATTTGTAGTAGTGTCTTGTCCCCAAAAATAATTTCTTCAAAGTTCCACTAATATAACATTTTGAGCTTTTAAGGATATGCCCACAGACCTTATTACAATAGATGGGGGAGTTTACACATTTGATCCTCTAAACCAAACAGGTCTTTTGATAACTAAGCTCACAAACCAAAAAGTGATTTTGTCCAGCTAATATTAAGAATCAAACATAGATTTTAACATTATAATATCAATAATCAAACAAAGATTCTACCATGATAATTTCAAGAGCTAACTAAATAAATCAAACAATAGAAACACACTCTTGATGAAGAACACTTAAGCACGAACATCAGTTCACGAAAACTCTCATAAATAGTTTTCACTCACAAGGAACTAAGGGCAACTTTAGTGAAGAAATAGAAAATAATCAGAAAGAGAGAAAGAAGATATTTAAAATGAATTTTAGGATGTTTTAAAATGAGGAGAAACCCACTATTTGTAGGAGATAATATGTCTCACAAAGGAAAATGATCCATGGGATTTTTAATGCATCTAATCGATTATGACCTAGGGTTAATCAATTAGATAGGCCAAATATGGAAGATTTTCAAATCCACCGTCACTTAATAGATTAGAAGCTTATTTAAACAATTAGGAGAGGCTTTAGAGACATTTCTATTAGACATAATTCATTATTCAGAATCCTGTATTAGTCAAAAGCTTCTGAGGATATTAGTCAGAAGCAATAGTTAGAAATTGTTTCAGAAGGTGTAGTGTGCAGAAGCTACATGTTTCAGAAACCTTACTCACCGTAGCTTAAAAGTTGCCTACTTAGAACCTAGCTTAGCTTCTGAATTTTAGCATTTGTTATTTTGCTTACGTGGCAGTTTGTTTAGTTTTATTTGTGTATTTAAGAAACTCTTGTAATAGTTTTTCAACAGAAGATAATAGCATAATTTTATTCCACCATTTTAGATAGTTTGTTATAAACAGTTTTTCTCTCTCTTCTTCCATCTTCATCTTCTTCATATTGTGCTCCAACAAGTGTTATATAAAGCTCCAGTTCGATTCACATGGAAACAAGAGTGTACGGTGAGGCATATGTGATTGATTTCATTTCTTGAATTCACGATCAAAATCGTAACATAATCGCATTTCTTGATTTTGCGGGATTGGGAAACACAAGTGTTTGGTAAAATATGTGTGAGTTTCAGTGCATAAAATCAAAGATGAACGGAGGAAACGATAGTGTGAATGCAAATCTTTCGATGTTTGATGGAAAGAATTGGAATCAGTGGTCAATTTAAATGCTTGTGTATTTTTGCGTTCAAGAAGTTCATGATCTTGTCAACGACAATTATGTTCCGGTTGCATCAGATGCAATAGAATCACATAGAAACACATAAAGAGAAACGAGGAAGAAAGATCAAAAGACGTTGTTCTACATCCATTAATGTATGGATGTGAAAGTAATTGGGAAAATCATTGATTCGACGACAACGAAGGTTGCGTGAGACACACTGGTATGGTGATGCATCAGTGAAAAAGGTGAAGCTTCAGTCTCTATGTAAACAGTATGAGAATCTCAATATGAAGGATAATGATAAGATGCCTGATTACATCTCTAGAGTGATTCTGATCACCAATGAGATGCAATCTGGTGGATAAACTTTGTTAGAACAAGTAATCATTGAGAAGGTATTGAGATCTTTTACTCCTCAATTTGATTACATTGTTGTAGCAATTGAACATTCTAAAGACCTAAGCACCATGAGGATTGAAGATTTGCATAGTAGTATAGAGGCACAAGAGTTGTGTCTGATTGAGAGAACCTCTGAAAGAGAGATAGAGCATGCTCTGAAGGCATCTTCTGGGAAGAAGAGTCATAAGAAGTCTGGGTCAGAAGCCAAGAAGAGTCCTAAGAAGTGGTGGTTTTCAGAAGCTTGAAGCCTCCAATTCTAATGAGAAGAAACATCATAGGGTAAATGAGAAGTTTGACAGGAAGGTTTAGTGCTACTATTGTAAGAAGTTTGGCCAATTTCCTACTGATTGTTGTTCAAAAAAGGAAAGGAAATCATAAGAAGTAAACATAGCCAGAGGAGATTCTGATGATAAACCTGTGTTATTTATTGATTATGAATCTGATGGTGTGTATTTGGTAGACTGGTGGTATATGGATACTGGCTGCTCAAATCACCTAACTAGAAACAAACAATGGCTGGTTGATTTTGATTCTAGAAAGAGGACAAATATCAGATGTGATGATGATAAATACCTCAATGCTGAAGGTATGTGAAATCTCAAAGTCAAGGTTAAGAATGATGAAAAAATTCTAATCAAGGATGTTTAGTATGTTCCTGGCATGAAGAGCAATCTGATGAGTGTAGGTCAGCTCATTGAGAAAGGTTTCTCAGTTACTATGAATAACATTCTCTTGAAGTTGTATGATTCTAATCAGAAGCCGATTGTGGAATATGAGAGGGGAATCAACAAAACATTCAAGGTAAATACGGAGAAAGTTGAAACTAAATTCCTTAGTGCAGAAGGCACTGAAGGTGATAGTGAGTTGTGGGACAAGAGATTGGGGCATCTTAACTTCAGAAGCTTTATGGACCATCTTAAGTACCTTCCCTTGGAGGAAACAAATATTATACATCGTTTGTGGATGAGTTCATAAGAATGACATGGGAAACACCCATCAAGTTTAAGCATGAGGGGTTTGCTTATTTTCAGAAGTTCAAGGTGAAGGCTGAAAAACAGAGTGGTCAGAAGTTAAAAATTCTTAGAGTTGATGGTGGATGTGAGTATAACTTTATAAAGTTCAGAAAGTTATGTGAGGAGAATGAAATTGAGCATGAGGTGACTACTTCATACACTCCTCAACATAATGGTATTGTTGAAAGAAGAAACTAAACATTGCTTGGATATAACAAGGAGCATATTGAATGAGAAGATGTTGGCTCACACCTAGTGAGGAGAAGTTGTTACCACTGCAACATATGTGCTCAACAGGTGTCCAACAAAGAAGTTGAAGGAAACTATTCCTTTTAAGAAGTGGACTAGTGATAAGCAAAGTATGAGTTATATCAGGGTATTTGGTTCTATTTATTACAGACATGTTCCAAGTCCTACTAGAAAGAAGGTAGATGATTGAAGTAAAGTAATGTTACTGTTTGGGTACCACAATACAGGTGCGTATAAGCTATATTTCCAATCACTAATAAGGTGGAATTCAGCAAAGATGTTGTTGTGAAAGAATCAGAAGCGTGGGATTGGAACGAGTCACAATCGAACTCTGGTGCAATATTAACACCTAAGTTAACTTCTGAAGAGATTTCTAACTCTAAAGGAAAATCTTCCCCTGAAAGGGATTGTGCCTCTGAACACGAGTCAGAGTCAGATGGTGATTCTATGTCTGAAGATGAGTCAGAGTCTGATAGTAACTCTAAATCTGAAGAAGACTCATAAGGTGAATCTAATGATGATTCAGATTCTGGTGGTACTCCAAAATCGGATGGTAATCCAACCTCTGACGGTGGTCATGCCTCTGAAGGTGGACCTTTTGAAGGTGAAGCTTCTAAATGTGGTCTAGCCTCTGAAATCAGACCATAGAGAATTCGTCAGATACCCTAGAGATTTGCAGAGTTTGACATTCTGTAAGATACTGAGATATACTCTAAAAGGGAAGTTATTCAATGTGTCATTTTATTAAACTCTAAACCAGTTAGTGTTGAAGAAACTCTCAAGAAGAAAGTATGGTTGAAGGCCATGAAAGAAGAACTTGAGGCTATAAAAATAAACAAGACTTGGGAGTTTACTGAGCTTCTAAAGAACAAGAAAACCATCAACGTCATATGGGTTTTCAAGGTGAAAGTAAAGTCATATGGATCAATTGGAAAACATAAAGCAAGATTAGTAGCAAGAGGATTTCTACAGAAATCTGGGTTAGATTACTTTGAAGTGTTTGCGCCTGTAGCTAGACATGAAACAATCAGATTCGTGATTGCTATAGTTGCAAATAGGAATCGGTCTCTGATACATCTAGACATGAAATTTGCCTTTCTGAATGGTTCATTGCAAGAAGAGGAATAAGTGTCAGAACCTCCTAAATTTATGAAAACGAATTGGGAAGGGATGATGTACAGGTTACACAAAGCGTTGTATGGACTGAAACAAGCTCATAGAGCTTGGAATCTGAAAATTGATTCATTTTTCAAGCTTCAAGGATTCAGAAAGTGTGAGATGGAGTATGACGTTTATGTTTAACATACTTCTGAAGGCAATATGATTCTGGTGTGTCTCATGTTGATGATATATTGCTGATAAGAAGTTGTTCAGATGAGATAATGAAGTCCAAGAAGGTGTTGATTACTGAGTTTGAGATGACTGATCTGGAAAATATGGTATATTTTCTATGGATGGAAATTTTGTACTCTGATAAGGGTATCATTTTGCATCAACTGAAGTATGAACTTGAACTTCTGAAGAGATTTGAGCTGACAAATTGCAAGACTGCAATCGCACCTGCTGAAACGAATCACAAGTTGGATTCTGATGTTAAGGGTGATAATGTAGATGCTATAAGTTTTAAACAGTTGGTTGGCTCATTGAGATATCTCTGTAACACTAAACCTGACATCTGTTATGCAGTAAGAATTGTAAGTAGGTTTATGAATAAAACAAAGTGGTCACATTACCAAGCTGATGTCAGGATTCTGAGGTATATTAAGGGGACTCTGATGTATGGAGTGTTATTCCCTTCTGGTGTTAAGTCTGAACCAGAATTGATGTGTTATTCAGATTCTGATTGGTGTGGAGATAGAGTTGATAGAAGAAGTACTTCTGGATAGTTTTTTCAAGTATCTAGAAGGTCCTATCTCTTGGTGCTCTAAGAAGCATCCAATGGTTGCATTGTCAACCTTCGAAGGTGAGTACATTGCAGGTGTTTTGTCTGCGTGTAAATCTATTTGGCTTATGAATTTGTTACAGGATCTAAAGATTAAAGTGAACAAGGATGTGAAGTTGATGATTGACAATAGATTAACCATAAACCTTTCCAAAAATCCAGTGTTGCATAGAAAAAGCAAGCCTATCGACACAAAGTTTCATTTTATGAGGAATCAGGTTCAAAATGGAGTGCTAGAAGTTGTGCACTGTAGCACCCATAAGAAACTTGTAGATGTTCGAACTAAAGCTATCAAGATTGGTCATTTTGTCCACTTGAGAAATGAAATTGGTGTTGTAGATTTTAATTACCTGAATATGAATTAGGAGATGGTGTTATAAGTAATTCGTTATTCAGAATCTTGTATTAGTCAGAAGCTTTTGAGGTTGTTAGTCAGATGCAGTAGTTAGAAGTTGTTTCAGAAGGTATAATGTTCAGAAGCTACATGTTTCAGAAACCTTATTTGGCGTAGCTTAGAAGTTGCGTACTTAGAGCTTATCTTAGCTTCTGAGTTTTAACATTTGTTGTTTTGCTTATGTGATAACTTATTTAGTTTGATTTGTGTATGTAAGCAATTCTTGTAATCGGTTTTCAATAGAAGATAATAACATAATTTTCTTCCACCATTTTAGAGAATTTGTTATAACCGTTTTTCTCTCTCTTCTTTCATCTTCATCTTCTACTCCAACCATTTCCCAGTGTGTATCTTCTTTGACTAATCTTTCTTAGATGTGTTAACTGTCATTTCTATGCCTCAATTGTCTATTAGATATATCAACATGTCTTCAGCAAGCACATTCTCAAGATAATTGTTACTAAATGCTTCTCCTTTTAACTGACCAACAAATTAGAATTTCCGAATCTAATAAAACTATTTGTTTTTAAAAGAAATGAACAGTTTGGACATCATTAAGAACACAGCAGATGCTTCAATCCACTTAGTCACACACAAAATAAAATGAAGGATGAGTTAATTCCTTTTAGCAAATTCATCCTCATAGGATGAGTTAATTCCTTTTAGCAAATTCATCCTCATAAATAACTTAAAAATGACACTCTCATGTCACCTATTTGATATCTTCTCCTAATATGGAATACTGAAGTGATATTCATAAAGACAAAACATGCGCTCATCAATCCTTTGACTCGAAGGAATATGAATTACTATTGTAGTTGTGCATCTTTTCTAATTTCCATAACTGGTTGATTGATGTGTTAGAATTCCAACTACTTATAACTCCATATTTGGGTACATATGCATACTATTAGTAAACTACATAATGATGGAGTCGCTTGACAATACTAATATAATATCCCTTATCATAATGACTTGCCTACCCTACCTATAGCCCTAAACCTAATCTCTTGACAACGTTCGTTTATAGGTATAACGGTCCATAAGAAAAACATTACGAAAATGAAGCTTGCAACTTGCCACATGAGCTTGTGCACTCTTTTGTTTTAGCTGAAAATTTAAGGTATTCAGTTAATATAGATATAATTCTATTACTAATATTTTTGGTGCATAAAAATATACATTAAAAATAGTAATATATTTAAACCTATATAGACATTTAATAAACCAAAATTTTAGTAATATCTTCTCAATTAACACCTAAGCGTGAAAGTGAGTTTATACTCATGCTTCGAGTTTTGTTGTTTCTCTTATTGATTGACAGCGAGATCCGCTCAAACTAAATGGCCAAGCCTCTAGGGTTGTACAGCTGCCAAACTTTTTATTTGTAATTTATACAGATGGTCGTGTGTTCCTTCTTCCAACTTACTTTCTCTGGAGGTCTGTTGCATTAGAGACTTCATAATAGTTTAGATTATTGGTCAGTTTGACTTGTGTTTTTCTTGTGTGAATGGTTAATAAACTTGTTCCTCTAGCGCATTTTTGATACTCTTTAATGCTTCGGCATGTTTTTGTGACTTTTGTTTATTTTATAGTAATATCGCTTCTGCTTTGCTATTAAAAAAATTATATATTTTATTTCATTCCAAAAGTAGATAATCCATACTTTTTTTTTGAGGTAGACACTACATAGACATATATTATTATTGAAACGTATTTTATTTGAAGTTTTTCAAATTTTGATAGGAACTTTTACACACATACAAATGTATACGTGAAGACAGAATATAAGTTTAACTAGTTATTATTGTGTTCCTGGTTTGTACTGTATTTAGCTTTAAAGTTTTGGACTATGCTCGTATGGTGCATACATATGTTATCTTTTAGCAGAGGAGAGTAATGAGGATGCATGATGGAAGCTTTTACTTTTCACCAACATCACATCAATGACCCTACATTTTAAAAACCTTTGAGAAAAGGTCGAGTAAGTTGATGTATGGTTGAAACTCTAGAAACTACTTGTTTTCAAGGACCACTTTGGTTTGCCAGAAAGCAATGAAAGAGCACTCAGTGGCTTTCTATTAGCCCTAGAACTATTTACGGTATTTAGTTCATACCAAGTACAACACATGCATATCTCATCCTTTGTACAGTATATATATATATATATATAATTTTCTTGACTATATAATATAAATATAAGTTATGTTATTACATATTTACGCAAGTATTCAGAAAATAGACCTAGCAATATGCTGTTTATATATGTGTTAAAGGAATAGAAAACAACACATTCAAATCCAACCTTGTTTTTTTTGGACAATACATTTATCTAAAAAGGGGATATCTAGGAAAATTCAGTAAACAAGTGGACAGTGTCATTTATTTTTGAGAAAGCACTGTTTGTCATTCTTGAGGGTAGAAATGAGAATAGTATTGTCAGAGGCCAATCTTATCACAATTAAATTATTTAAGAATTGTGGTAAGAGGGTTTCTACATGTGCAACTACATATTACCATATGGAATGTAATCCAGATTAATATATATATATATATATATATATATATATATATATATATATATATATATATATATATATATATATATATATATATATAAACGCATCTGATGTTATGCTTAAACTATTATGAAGAACGTGGTCTCCAGTGTCAACATCTTGATTTATGAAAGTGGACCAATGTTCAGTGATTGAAGTAAATGAAGGGAACATTATTCATGTGAACGTCGTTAACATACAACTACCATGTTCAGATGTTATTTTGTACTACTTTAATGACAAACTCAAACAATGTACAAATGTGAAATGAATTTTTAACTCTCTGTGTCTCTTCCTCTCCCTCACATGATTATTGTTTGTCAGCAATAGCGACAACTAAATGATGTTACTACTTTAATAAGCAGTTTAGTGTGTTTAATTTAATAAAAAAAGTTAAAGAAAACCCTTCTGAAAAGTTACGTTTTTTAACCGATTGAGAAGTTAAGTTTGACATTTCACTTTTGTAAAATACTTTTATTTATCAAATAAAAAAATTAAGAAAAAACATTTGTATATATAATTGTCTGGCTAATTTTGGTTGTCTGATTGTTCCACTTATACTAGTTGTGATGATTGTCAATTAATTTGGGAATAACCATTGCTTTTATATTCGATTGACAAACTTTTGTAACCAAATGATATTTTGACTTAATGTAAGACATTTTGCTTCATTCTGATTTCAATGTTTTATTTCAAAATTTGTTTCCTTTTTAGTTTAATCTAAATTATGATTTATATCTTTTATTTGGAAAAAATATTTAATCTAAATCTGGTTGATAAAGATTTTGTAACTCTTAAATCAGTTGTATAAAGATTTAATTTGATTTGATTTTGTTCAGGATTTAGATTTTCCTTTAAGGGAGAAAGATTGATCGAGTTGTGTTTGTAATTACTTGTGTTATTTGTTTTTCTTTTGTTATTTGCTTTTAGTTCGTCACATTGTCTCAACATTGTGTGTGAAATCATGTTACCGAACGACCAGAATTTCAATTGGCATCAGAGTAGGCACCCTCTTCTGGTTGGGTGACCTCCAAGATTTTCTCTACATTCTGCTCAAGATGGATAATGTATAAGAATGAGGATTTGTGAATCGACCATCGATTCTCGATGGTACGTACTATGATTATTAGAAGGCTCGTATGGTTGCCTTTCTTAAGTTAATGGACAACAAGACTCGAAAAACATACATAAAAATATGGAATCCTTTGAAGACCACAACTAAATACAATAATATAATCGTGAAAGCTGAAAAGGATTGGACAACAGATGAAGCGATTAGAAGCTCTCGTGCTCTTAAGGTCGTCTACAATAGAACTGATAAGAATATTTTCATAATCATCAATACTTGCACTAGTGCTAAGGAAGCTTTGGAGACTCTTGAAGTTGCTTATGAAGGTAAATCAAAAATTTGTATGTCAAGATATTAACTTCCTACAACAAAGGCTGAAAACCTGAAGATGAAAGAGGACGAAACTATATATGAATTCAATGTCTGACTTTGTGTCATTGTTAACAACTCCATTGCCTTTGGTGAAAACATGTCTAAAGAAAAGCTTGTAAGAAAAATCTTAAGATGTCTTCAAAAGAGGTTTGATATGAAGGTTACATCCATTGAAGAAGCTCAATATGTTTCCAATTTTTTTTATTTAAACCACCCAAAAATGTTGAATTTAAAATTGACTGAGACAATCTATTAACGATTGGTAACAACTAAATATCAAAATCTTTCATTCGTGGCTTGAACAGTCAATTATTAAAGGTCAATAATCGATTGGCCTAATCAATGACAATGATTTTTCCTGTGGATTGTTTCCAAACTTAAACTATAATTTGGCATATAAATAAATATTTTTTCTATCACTTTTTCATATATAGAAAACGAGTTTTGGTCTCACTTTCAACTCTCATCATTTTCACTAAATCTTTTGTTTTTCTCACATATTTTTAGTCATAGTGCTTCAAGAGTATTCTTAAGTCTAATTGAGGATCTTTATTCTGAGCAAGGGCTTAATTTTAATTTACCTAGAGTGTATTATTTATTGAGTAAATATCTCATATGTAAGAAGTTGTTTGATTGTGAGTTAAGCCAATAAAAGCTTTTGTTTGATTTTGGGGAATTGTCTTATGAAGTCTCTCTTTTGGTTCGTGAGTTTCGCTAAGAAGAAAAGAAAACTCTATTTTTGTTCGTGAGATTAACCATTAAAATCTCCATAACAGTTCTTGAGCTCAGCTCGGTCAAAATCTCTAATCAATTTGATATTAGTTTATTAAAATCTCACCGGGTTCCTGAGTTCAGCTTGGTAAAAGCTCAACTAGTTCGAGATTAACTCGTGGAAAATTTCAACTCAGTTTGTATTCAGCCTATGTAAAATACTAGTTTGGTTTGGAGGATATCCAACTCAAAACACCATTTCAATTTTGAGGATAGCCAACTCATAACTCCATCTTAGTTTGAGATTAGCTCGTGGAAAATCTCAGTTTGGTTTTGAGAAGAACCACTCTAAGTCTTTTTGTTGTTTGATTGAAAGTTAGCCTTAAAAATTTCTTTCCTTGTATAAGGAGGTTCGTGAGCATACCCTTCTAAAAGATCTTAATTTTATTAGATATTATCAAGAATAATTTTGGAGATAGTAGTAGGTCATTCTAGTCTAAACCTCTATAAATCTCTTGTGTTTCTCTCTATCCTTTATCTCTTTTGGTTTTCCGCTTCTTAATTACTCGTTTTATTTTAAAATATTTTCAAACTTTTATTTTCAAATGATTTTGTTTTCAACCAAAGATTTTCAAACCTCCACAATTCACTGCCCTCTTGTGTATAGAGTCACATGTCCAATAAGTGGCATCATAGCCTAAATCCTTTTATAGAGACTAATCGTCTCAGAAGGAAGATGACTTCCAACACTTCTTATAATAAGAGGAGTTTCCTAATCACACATCCATCGTTTAATGGTGATAGGTTTGAGTTCACTACGCCAAAAACTGGAATAGACAGCGCCCCTTAGAGGGCGCTTCATTACAAAAGCGCACTCTAAAGTGAAGAGAAAAAATAAGGAGCATACTATTGGAATAGACAGCGCACTTTAGAGGGCGCTTTTGTAACGAAGCGCACTCTAAAGTGAAGCGAAAAAATAATGAGGAAATGGAGGGACACCAATAGAGGACGCTTTATTGAAAGCGCCCTCTAAGGGTAACCTTAGAGGGCGCTTTTGAAAAAGCGCTCTCTATGTCCATGTACATTTCCAGTTTATAAGGCGCTTTTGGAAAGCCTTAGAGAGCGCTTTTAGAAGCGCCCTCTTAGGCCCCCTTTAGAGGGCGCTTTTGTAACAAAGCACACTCTAAAGTGAAGCGAAAAAATAATGAGGAAATGGAGGGACACCAATAGAGGACGCTTTATTGAAAGCGCCCTCTAAGGGTAACCTTAGAGGGCGCTTCTGAAAAAGCGCTCTCTATGTCCATGTACATTTCCAGTTTATAAGGCACTTTTGGAAAGCCTTAGAGAGCGCTTTTAGAAGCGCCCTCTTAGGCCCCCTTTAGAGGACGCTTTTGTAAGGAAGCGCCCTCTAAAGTGAAGCCAAAAAAAAATAATGAGGAAATGGAGGGACAACAATAGAGGGCGCTTTACTGAAAGCGCCCTCTAAGGTTACCCTTAGAGGGCGCTTTTAAAAAAGCGCTCTCTAAGTCCATGTACATTTCCAGTTTAGAAGGCGCTTTTGGAAAGCCTTAGAGAGCGCTTTCAGAAGCGCCCTCTTAGGCCCCCTTTAGAGGGCGCTTTTTTTACAAAAGCGCCCTCTAAGGTCCCCTTTAGTAAACATTAAAATTATAACATATACTGCATGTCTCTTTATTTTCCCTCTCTATAAGCTATTTCGTTTACGTAACTGGGTTTTCTCTCCACTACGATTACTCTCTACTGCGATTACGCTCGTCCTCCGTTCGTTCTCCCTCCCTCACCGTCATCGTCGCCGTCGCCTTTTTCTACTGCTGCGTTCACGTTCACTGAGTTCACGTTCACCGTCACTGTTCACTTTCTTCTCCATCGTTACCGTCACCTTGAAGGTATTTCTCTTCTCCATCGTTACCGTTCACTTTCTTCATGTGTTTGATTAGGGCATTTTCTAAACTTAGTTTTACATTTTGTGCATTATGTTGATTAATGTTGTTTAGGGCAAACTGAGTTTTTTATTTCTGATTGAAAACTGATATCATTTGAAGTGTGTTTGAGCTTGTGCTTGGAAGTTTGATGATTATGGATGCAAGTTTGTTCATGTTCCAAACACCATAAGTTTGCATTGGTCTTTTGCATGCAGTAGGTGTGTGTGAGTTTGTATTCAATAATGATAAAAAAAAAAGAGTTTAGATTCTTGTAACATGAGAGAAATGGAAGGTATATGAATGTGTTCACGTATTGAATCATTGTCTTACTTGGGTCTTATTGAATCATTTCTATATTACAGATAAAATGGCTAACCAAGACAATACCCATGACAAGAATGGATCACGTAACAATGTTGAAAAAGAAATCAAACGAGGATTGACTGTTATGAAGTCAATCATTCGTGCAAGAGACAAGGGTGTAAAATTTGAAGTACATTGGAGTGCTAAAGACCAACTAATTGAGCCTAACGGTTCAATGTTGGCAAGTTACATTGGTTTCCTTGTTCGACAACATATTTCGATTACATGTGATAATTGGAGAAGTCCGGACTTGAAGGTTGGCAAAGAAAAAATATGGTCGGAGATACAGGTACTTACCATATATTGTTATATGTTTTTTTTGTTGACTATTTGTTGACCATATATTGTTATAATATTACTTTATAATAACACACTCCATGTGTATGTTTTTTAGAGATCCTTTCACATCGATGAAAGCCGGCAAAAATATTGTATTCAATTGGCCGGAAAAAGACTCCGAGGATTTCGATCCTTTTTGTCCAACAAATTTCTCAAGGATGAGGAAGGAAAATTTGTTGAAGCAGAACGGCCAATGAAGTATGTCGAGATTATTTCAGCCGATGAATGGAATAACTTTGTCGCCAAACGAAGAAACGAAAAATTCCATGTAATGTCTATTAATTATGGTATTATACAATTGTTAAGTTACTTGGTTCTAATATGCCTTAAACTTTTTTATACAGGAAGTAAGCGACATAAATCGGAAAAGGGCATCAAAACCCGCGTATCCGTACAAAAAAGGGCGTACGGGATATGCACGGTTACAACAAAAAATTGTGAGTGTATTCAAATGCTATGAGCTTATACATTGTCACAATATGTTATAATTGATGATCTTATAATCTAATTCAATGTGTAGCTAGCCGAGGAGAAAAGTGACGCAACATCTCTTCCGGAGCACGTATTATGGAAGGCTGCTCGGGTTGGGAAGGATGGGGCTGTCGTTGAAGCGGTCCAAACTGTTTATGACGAATGTGTAAGTATATGTAACATTATTTCTTTAATTATATCGAAAATTTTGTTAGACATATAATTCATTTTTAATCTCCTCTAATAATATTTCAGGAGACTTTATCCCAAACCGTACCTTCAACCGAGGTCCAGGATTGCAGGAGCGTACTTAGTCGAGTACTAAATGTTCCTGAGTATTCCGGTCGTGTGAGGGGTAAGGGTTTTTTGTGTGACTCCGTCGTCATTTTATAAAAAACCAAAAACAAAAAATCCTACCAACAAAGAGGTGATGGAGACCTTGGCGGAGTTAAGGGCACAAGTACTCCAACTGCAAAACGAGAATGCAAGGTATAGAAAGGAAAGGTGCGCCTCCGAGGCAAAAGATACTAGTGACCGAGCTAGTATCAATTGTCAACCAAAATTTCCCGAGGTAATTATATATGTTATTATGAAATTAAAATAGCACTTTTTTACTTGACACATATACACGTTAACAATAACATTTATTATTGGTTTAGGGCATTTCACCTTGTCAGCTGTATCTATCGTCACCAACTTATCGCATGGTTGGCAAGGGAAAAGTGCACAACACTTCGGGTGAATTACTTCACCATAATCCCCTCCCGGTGGGATATATGAAAGTTTCGGTTGACCTTGTATTAGATACCGACGCGCTTCTACCATTACCTGACGTTGTTTCAGATACAACGTTGATGCGAGAAGCAGTCGGATCCTTTGTTGGATGGCCGTCAGATCTAATTTTCCCAAATGCCGAGGTATATATGTTCTAAATGATTATGAATCTTTAGTATTCACATTTCAATTCAGCTACAATTATGATATTTAATCAATCCTTATTGTCGCATCCTGCGAAAAATCAACCGGCGAGCCTAAAAAATAAAACACACAGAGCCGCCACTAAACGTTATTTATCCCAAGATAGGGAAAGGAAACGCTCAGAGAAACCTGGAAAGACATGGTCTCGCGACCAGAGAGAAAAGGTTCGGGAGTCGGTTACGCGAGGGGAAGGTATTAGCACCCCTCACGTCCGTCGTACTCGACGGGATCCACGTCCTAGAATAAAGAAAAGGTTGCTAAACATCACACACACACACGGGGAACGCAGGTGGGGTTAGGAGAAACGGGCTCGATAAGGCGTCGCACCTTATGCCTACATATCTTGTCTGGAACAAGAATCAGAGCCACTGTAGTTCGGCTTACGCACGCCAAACAACACAAAACATACAAACAAACAAGGGTGGCAAACATGGAGCCCAACAACCACTAGATGGAATTACGTCGGCATCCGAACCAAAACACAATCAAAAGGGCAAACGTGGAGCCCGACAGCCAATTACTGGGCTTACGTCGGCATCCGAACCCAAACATACAC
Source organism: Lathyrus oleraceus (assembly GCF_024323335.1). NCBI lineage: Eukaryota > Viridiplantae > Streptophyta > Magnoliopsida > Fabales > Fabaceae > Lathyrus > Lathyrus oleraceus. The sequence goes on along the minus strand of NC_066584.1, from coordinate 191,789,823 downwards.
AATCAGATAACAAGCAAACGCACGCAAAAAAGAAAAAGGTTGCCCGGAGTGGTCTCGCACGACCACCTGCCTACATACCTCGTCTGGAACGAGGATCAGGGCGATGTAGTTCCCCTGAAAGGGACTAAATTGCTAACCAGAAACCGGGGAAAGACACACAACTAGGGAGCTGAGACTCGAGCCTAATGTTGTCATGCATCGTTAACCCTAAGTTCGGTTTTCTATCCTACTTGCATAAGCAACTAACCTAACCAGGAAAGAAGCTAGCACACAAGCATACAATCATATATCATCAAATGAGAACAGGTATCTCAAACAAACATGTCAATCAGATATCCACATAACACGCACTATAGCCAAACAAGGGGCTCAATCAATCAGGTTTGACTGCCTAAGCAATCGTCTGTACAGGCTGTGTTTGCTCTTAACCTTGCCATTACGAGGCTAAGGTGAAGCAGATGAAAGGATGAAGTGAGGATCAGACCTCACAGCTCTTATCCCTAACCAGGGAGAGCTGACGAATGAGCATGGGTCCAGAATAGGGGAACCCTTTTATACTCGATGACTCTGACTCAATGTGCACTGCACAGATCTTGGGCTTTTGATCTCAATGCTACAACCATGTAATGGGAGCAAGGAGAAGACTCACTGAATAGTGGGGGACAGGTTGCTTGTCCCTACCTTCCACCAATTGCCTTACTTGAAGGTCTTTTCCTGCTTGGGCTTGAAAAATAAACATACACAATCATTGCCTCTTAAGGAGGACTTCAGACATTTATTTGCCCGGCCCGGTAACAGCCGGGTCTCCAGACTACATGAAGATTAGTAGGTTACCTCAATGCAAATTGCTTATGCAAAGCAAAGCAAAGCAATAGTTCACAAGGAACTGAGCAACTAAAGTACCTGGAAACAATCAAACTCAGTCAGTATTCAAGCAGACAAACCATAAACAACAAACAGTTAACCAGTTTAAACAAACTATGCACAACACAAGGCAAGCTCAAGGCTTAAGCCCAAGCTTCAACACCTACAAAACAATGCTATGTTAGTGTACAAACATCCACAACATCAATTAAAATCAACTTGTATCATTCTCCATGTACATTGCTTTTTTGATCCTGAAAAATCAAGCAAATATTAGCAACTAGACCACTAGGCCAAGCCTAGGGTCCCAAAGCAAGAAAAAAGTTAAAACAGCAAGGTATCCACCATCCAACATCAACTTAACATCAAACAAGATCAAACATCATTGGTCTCATGTTTATATCATCCATCAAGTTCAATTCATGCACAAAACAAGCCATATTGGTTCAAATGAAGCACCAAATATACAAACAGAAGTATTGCATTCAAATCCATACCAAAACACATCAAAAAATTCTCAAATTAAATACACCTAAACAGGGGTCAATCAAGGTCTACCATGTCAAATTTGAGCTTAATTGGGCAAATGGAACCATGTCAATGAAAATCAACAAAAACAGACACAACTTCATGCTCCAATTCACACCATCAATGCATACATCCACTTCAAAAATTCATATCTCATTGGAAACTAAAAAGAAATGGATGAGACCAAAACAGGGAGGTCCTAACATGTGTCTAGTTCATACATATCAAATTTCATGGCCATACAATACAATATGAGGATTTCCCAATCAATCTACCAACATGTATCACATGAGCTTGCAATTTCAACAACCAGAAATGAAAAATCAAGATTAAATTGAAAATACAGTGAAAAATCCTACAAAAATTCATACAACATCCTAACATATCAACAATTCACCATGCCAAATTTCATTCAATTCTAACATGCATAGGTCATCCAATTAAATTCAACAAGTTGACATCAAGAGGTGTGACACAAATTGTCACACCTAAGTTCCAGAATTTGCTGCTCTCTAACCAGGTATCAAAAATTCATGAAATTTACATATAAATAATCCTCAATGAGTCAAGAACCACCACAAAAATTTTCAAGAATTTATTTGCAAGCATGTGCATTTCACAATTAAAATGGTAAAGTGTGTCGAAATGTCATACATGTGAAAGAACCTTAGGTCAAACCAAAAATATACCATGCACAACTTTGACCAATAGGTCAAAAAATTCTACACAAGTCAACAATGTCATAGAAAAAATCTCCATATTTTTAGGAATTTTTTACTATTTTTTATGAATTTTTAAAGGTCCTAAACAATTTTTAATAATTAAATAAAATATCAGAAAATTATGAGTAATAATAATTGGCGCTGGCGGGAAACACAAGTTTCAAAAATTCAAACAGGAATTTGGATCAAACTCAACTTTTCCATCGTCTTCCTCACACATTTTTCCAGAATTTTAAAAAAACGAAGAACATCAAATGTTAACAGAAATGGACGAGGCTATAGTCGTTGGATTCGTCTAATCAAGAGGAACACAAATATCACACTATTACATCCTAAAAGTTCCTAAATCAAGAGAATCGAACAACCTAGGGTTTGCATTCATAACTTCAAATCGCGATTTCTTAAGCTACAGTCAACCATTCTATAAACCGCAAGCACCATTGGATTCTACAAGAAATGCACTACACAAAGCACCTATCAATCGAACAAAACAGGAGATTCAAAATTTCGACATACCGGCAATGGCAGTGCGTAGATCGCGGCTTTAAGCTCCAACTCTTCAAAACAGTTGTACTAGAGCCTCGTGGAAGATGAATGACGTGTCCAGTTCCAATTGCTTCGACCTCTACTGCTCTTAATTCGAATTTGCCATTGTTGAGGTGTTCTTGAACAGTTGCGATGCAAGGCTTGATTGATGATGAATCATGAAAACAGTCCTAGTACATGTTGAAACAAGATCACAGCAAAAAGAAAATCAAGTTTTGGTTGAAGATTGAGGAAGAAATTTGGATTTGAAGATTGGTGTGTTCTTGAGCAAAATGGAGAGAATGAGAGGTTTCTAGATCTGTTCTTGGTAATTGTGAGAGTTAGTTATGATTAGGAGATGATTTGGAATTTATATGCACCCTTAATCCAAGCTCTAATCTTGTTAATTATCATTTGGCTTAATTAAGTGATAATGTAATTTTTGCAAATGAGGGCAAATTGCTCAATACACAATGACAGCACATGCCAGCTCACAATTGGTTTCAACATGTCCAAAACACCATATGTGAAGTGTAGAAACAATTCCCATTGCAATTGGTCATGTATTTCTCAAACTCACCATGTATTTGCAAAATGTCCATTTTTGTCATTTCCATTTTTCAAGACAAAACTCAAACCATGTGCATTAACCATGAAATGAATATTCAAACACACTTAAAATGATATTCCTGAGGTGTTGGAAAAAGTCCCATTCAAAAATTCCCAATATTTTGACATTTGGACAATTTTGCCCCTGGTCCAATTCAGCTGTCCAGTTGAAAAGTGACTTTTTGCCTTGGCCATTTTTGGAAAAATCCAATTATGCACCCTCAAAGTACATGTCAAATGGAGTTTGTGCATATAAAGAACTTGCAATTTGGACAAAGTATGTGGTAGTTATGGCCTCCTGATTACGGGTCTTTTCTGAAATTCACTGAGCCATATCTTGCAAACCACACATTGGATTTTCAAGTTCTTGGACTTTTTGGAAAGGTGAGAACAAGATCTACATCTGTCATGTTGAACAATTTTTCATTTGAAGCTTCCTTGGACTTCTGTTTTTGAGGTCAAAAACTTTCCATTTTTGGAAACTTCAGCTACAAGTCACTTTCTATTTTTGGCAGTTTTTGTCCTGACTTGATTTTCTTCATTTTTAAGCTTTGCAATGTCATTCAACACTTGTTCCAACATGAATGAAGTGTCTTCAACTCATTTCCACCTCCAAATCCATCAGATCATGTACAGTTGACCACAGTTGACTTTTTCAACTGATAGATGAATCAGGCAATGCATAGATCAATCTGAGCTCCAATCTTCAACTGAAATGGCTCAAGCATGATACCCTAGCCTCAATTAGCTCAATATAATCAAATAATGAACCCCATATCCTTCATAAACCTCATCTCCTGATCCAGCCCTGCTTGGCCCAATACAACTGATTAGGGTTGACCAGTGGTCAAAACCCTAATCTCAAGGAATCTTCTTCAATCTCCTGATGACATCCAACCATGATGATGATGATGTATCAATTCAACCAATATGAAGACCAATACCCTTGAGAATCTTGAAACCCTAATTCACAGCCCAATCCTCAGATGGCCCATGATCAGTCAATAAACCCTAGGCTTGCACTTTCTGACTTCCTACCTCCTGATTAAGACTTGGGAAGATAGCTAGCACAATGTAACCACATGATATGCAATATGAAATGCCTAATGCCCTAAAATGATATGCAAATATGTTAATGCTAGTCCCAAGAAAGGAGGGCAAATTTTGAGGTGTTACAGCTGCCCCTATTCAATCCACTGTGAACCTGTCGATACGAAATAGCCTCAGCTTTCGGATGATCAGGATGAAGAGTGATTGAATACCAAGAACAGACGAACAATTTGCACTCTGATGGGATAATAATTAACAACGCCTGTCAGCATCGGCGAAGAAACAAACTCTGAACAACGTCGACCTGGATACCAAAATAAATGGTAACACAGGGATAACCATGGCCTGAACACCACACATCCACGCGGGATTCTCATTCTCTTCTTTTTATGCTTTTCTTGAACCCCGGAAATTTTCTCTGCGCAAACGATCCTCGGACCTCTGCATTTGAACCCCGGAAAATGCCTCAACACTCCTTCTTTGCCAAAATAGTGAACCCCGATCTCCAGTTTAAACCCCAGTCGCCTGACGATAACTCTCGATCGCCAGAATGAACCCCGTTCTCCAGAAAGTGTCGCAACATCTCCCTTTCTCCGTTTGAACCCCGGAACATGCCTCAGCATTTCCTTTCTCCTTTTGAACCCCAGAACATGCCTCAGCATTTCTTTTCTCCATTTGAACCCCAGAAAATACCTCAGTATCTCCTATCTCCTGTGATAATTCCGCTGGCAATGTCGGAAATAACACCAAACCACTCTGAGGGCGACATGTCAGAGGGTAAACCTTCACAAAGGAAGGTAGCATGTGTATCTCTTCCTCAGAAGACACCTATAACGACCTCCATTGGCCTCAGCCAGAGTCTAAGGTAACATATGAACAGAAGATAATCCTAAGGACCTCATCCCGGATAAAATCTTCAACTCCATCTCCATTTGAACCCGAGAAAATGCCTCAACATTTCCTTTTCTCCATTTGAACCCCGAAAATTGCGCTGATCGCAAAACGTCCTTCGATTCCATCTCCATCTCTGCTCGACAGAAACATTTCCTCCAATATCGCACTACTGGGGAACATTGCTGCTCTGACGTCATGATGCTAACCTCCTCAGAGTAACACCTTCACCATCTGATGCCACAAAACTTCAAGCGGTAACCACGGCTTGAGTCACACTGATCGCGTCATACTTCCATCTTCGCACGACGGAAACAAACTCCTCCAGTATCGCACTACTGGGGGAAATAACTCTGATCCAATCATGAGGCTAAACTCCTCGGAGCAACACCTTCACTGTCTGGCAAGAACCACTTCTCAAACGGTAACCACAGCTTGAGACTAGCTTATGCTTGCAATGATGCATGATTGATTTTTTCTGCGTAATGCTCCATAAACATGGAAATGCTACGCAATTATTTATTTTTTTATGCAATATGCCATGTTATTTTTTCATGATGAATGCATAAAAATAAAAACATCCCCTTCAAGGGATTCTTCTGGGGAACACGAGACACTCTGCTGAGGAACTCGTCACCGCTCCGATTCCACCCTGCTGGGGAATAGCTGCTGCTGGGGAAAAGGCAACCCTTGCTGGGGAAGAACCTCCTTTGCACCCAATCCACTCGAGAAACTGCTGGGGAATAAGCACCACCAACACTCTGTGGGGATACAACAGTCTTGACTTGCTAGGGATATCAATCCCGACTCCGCTTCGGGAAAACCCTCACAGATACCCGTGGACTTCGCTGGGGAAATGCTCACAGATACTCTGCCAGGGGAATAGCAACCTCCAGGCTCAACTGGGGAAACATCAATACATCACCTGCTGGAGATAACCATCCTGATCCTGCTAGGGAATGCATACTACCCCGCTAGGGACAACCCATGCAATCCGTAGGTAGAATCAGCTCAGCTGGGGATGCAGAAATTCGTCCGCTACGGGAACTTGTTCAACCCACTGGTAGGATGAACACTGTTGGAGATATATGTCATTGAAAAAAACCCGTTCCACTCGGGGAATAGCTGGGGAAATGAGAAAAGTTGGTCTAGAACACCCATCGACTCGTCAAACCACAGTATCTACCTTCCAATACTCATATCAGCTTTCCACTTTTGGGGAACTCCCAGACTCGTCTGGACTTTTTCTGCTCCATCATCTTATATCCCAAGTCGCTCCGCGCTCGACGAGAGACGTACTCCTGGGATTAATACAGAAATTCGATTTTCCGACTTTGAAGAGTCTTCTTGATTAATTGCAAGGGCCGTCGGACGTCCTTCGTCGTCTCTTCGTCGCCCTTCTCCGTGCACTCGTCCCTGATCGAACTCTGCGGGGAATTACAAACTTTCAAGTCTTCCGACTTTGAAGAGTCTTCTTGATTATCATCAAGGATCGTCGTACACCGCAACGTCTTCGTCATTTCTTTCATTCCTGAGCCAACTCTCTGGGGATCTATTACAATGCTTCCACATCACAACCTGCAAGTGAGTGAAAATATCTAACAGTTCCTGCAAAACAGACCGTCAGATAAAACCGTGCCCCAGGCGTGTCAAGATTTCAACACCGGGTCACTCAACCTTCCAAATAAGATTTCAAGCTTCAATCTTATGAACATGCATTAGAAGGAAACCTGTATGTCTTAAAATGCAAAATTCTTTATCAAAATATCTGGATGTTTTTGCAATCAAAGCGGTAATGAAAAACAAAAACAAAAATTATTTGACTGAATGTGCATTTTATTGATTGGAAAAGTGTGGCTCAAATTGAGCAATACAAAAGGAAGCAATTCCTGAAAAGAGGTAATTGCGCATAAAAGGAAAAATCTATCCTAATGGCAATGTGAAACCCGTGATCTCATCGAGTTCCAACTCGGTTACACCCCATATGTCCTCAAACTCTCCATGCTTTCCGCCTTCTGAACAAGCCGATTCCAACCGATCCCTACTGGGTATTATCCATGATGCTTCAACCAAAGCGCAAACGATCATGCTGGACGCAGTTGTTCGTTTCAATCCCTCTTTTGCCTGGACCGCCCTTTCGGGTTTTCAGTCCACCGGGATACCCTTTTTTGCCCAAGTCGCCTTCTCAGGTTTTCGACTTGCCGGGTGTACAATTTTCCTTTTTATCCCTAATTTTTGCCCGAACCTTTTTCTGTTTTTGGTTCGCCGGGGTGCCCATTTTTGCCTGGACTATTTTATTCTTTTCGTCCAGCGGGTCTATTCATACGAAGTATTTTCTAACTGCGTCCGCATTCACAGGGGATGGAAAATCCTCTCCATCCATGGTCGTCAACAACAAGGCTCCGCCAGAGAAAACCTTCTTAACCACGAACGGACCTTCATAATTCGGCGTCCATTTGCCCCTTCGATCGTTTTGAGGAGGAAGGATCCTTTTCAGCACCATATCACCTACGTGATACACCCGAGGTCGCACCTTCTTGTCAAAAGCACGCTTCATTCTCTGCTGATACAACTGCCCATGACAGATGGCTGCTAGCCTCTTTTCTTCTATCAGGCTCAACTCTTCATACCGGGTCCTTACCCATTCAGCCTCTTGCAATTTCACGTCCATCAGGACTCTCAAAGAGGGAATCTGAACCTCAACAGGTAATACAGCCTCCATCCCATATACCAATGAGAATGGAGTTGCCCCAGTAGATGTGCGTACCGACGTTCAATACCCATGCAATGCAAACGGTAGCATCTCATGCCAATCTTTGTAGGTCACCACCATTTTCTGCACAATCTTCTTTATATTCTTGTTGGCTGCCTCAACCGCCCCATTCATCTTTGGACGATAGGGAGAAGAATTGTGATGCTCGATCTTGAATTCCCGGCACAACTCTGCCATCATCTTATTATTCAAGTTAGAACCATTATCGGTAATGATTCTCTCGGGAACCCCATATCGGCAAATGATGTCTCTCTTGAGAAATCTGGCCACAACCTGCTTCGTCACATTCGTATAAGAGGCTGCTTCAACCCACTTGGTGAAGTAATCAATAGCCACTAATATGAACCTGTGTCCATTCGAAGCTGTAGGCTCAATCTTTCCAATCATATCAATGCCCCACATAGCAAACGGCCATGGAGACGACATTAAGCTCAACGGATTTGGAGGCACGTGCACCTTGTCTGCATAAATCTGGCATTTATGACACTTCCGCACGTAATTGAAACATTGGGCCTCCATTGTCATCCAATAGTAACCTGCTCTCAGCAGCTTCTTCACCATTGCATTCCCACTGGCATGGGTACCGAACGAACCTTCATGAACCTCTTTCATTAATTGGCTTGCCTCTGCATCATCAACACATCTGAGCAAGACCCAATCAAAATTCCTCTTATACAAAACCCCATCCTTATTCAGGTAGAATACCATGGCTAACCTCCGCAGAGTCTTTCTATCTTTCTTTGACGCTCCCTCAGGATATTCTTGCGTCTCAAGATAGCGCTTGATATCGTAATACCACGGCTTTTCATCATCAGGCGCTGTATCAACAGCAAATACATAAGCCGGTCTATCCAGACGACCTACTTCCACACTGGGGAATTGATTCCACCTCTGCACCTTAATCAAGGCAGCTAGAGTAGCCAAAGCATCTGCCAAAGGATTCTCCTCTCTAGGCACATGATGCATCTTCACCTTGGTGAAAAACGTCAACAATCTCCTCGTATAATCTCGATACGGAACCAAATGAGATTGATGCGTATACCATTTTCCGTTAACCTGATTTATCACCAGAGCTGAATCTCCATATATGACAAGGTTCTTGATTCTCAAATCAATCGCCTCTTCAATCCCCAATATGCAAGCTTCATATTCAGCTACGTTGTTGGTGCACTCAAATGTTAGCCGGGCAGCAAAAGGAATGTGAGATCCTTTCGGCGTAACCAAAACAGCACCAACACCGCTTCCATTCACGTTAACGGCCCCATCAAACATCAGAATCCATTTGGATTCAGGGTCAGGCCCCTCCTCCGGGATCGGTTCCTCGCAATCTTTCGATTTGAGAAACATGATGTCCTCATCAGGGAATTCAAACTTCATCGGTTGATAATCATCAATAGGTTGCTGGGCGAGGTAATCAGACAATACACTCCCCTTAATTGCTTTCTGAGAGGTGTACTGAATATCATATTCAGTCAAAATCATTTGCCACCTCGCAACCCTTCCGGTCAATGCTGGCTTTTCAAAAATGTACTTGATTGGATCCATCTTGGAAATCAATAAAGTGGTATGAACCAGCATGTACTGCCTTAGTCGACGAGCAGCCCAGACCAAAGCACAGCAAGTTTTCTCGAGCAGTGAATATCTTGTTTCACAGTCGGTAAACTTTTTGCTCAGGTAGTATATGGCATGCTCTTTTCGACCAGACTCGTCATGCTGCCCCAATACACACCCCATAGACCCCTCGAGGACTGTCAGGTACAGAATTAACGGTCTCCCCTCCACAGGAGGCATCAAAATCGGAGGCTCTTGCAAATACTCTTTTATTTTTTCAAACGCCGCTTGGCAATCATCATTCCACCTGACCGTTTGATCTTTTCTCAACAACTTGAAAATTGGTTCGCACGTGGCTGTTAGATGAGATATGAACCGCGAAATGTAGTTCAATCTACCTAAGAAACCACGAACTTCCTTCTCTGTTCTCGGTTCAGGCATTTCTTTTATTGCTTTTACTTTTGCAGGATCAACCTCGATTCCTTTCTCACTTACAATGAACCCCAGCAACTTACCGGACCGCACTCCGAACGTGCACTTATTCGGATTCAACCTCAGTCTGAACAGTCTCAACCGGTCAAACAACTTGGCCAAATCTACCAAATGCCCCTCTTCTGTCTGGGACTTTGCTATCATGTCATCAACATAGCATTCAATTTCATGATGAATCATATCATGAAACAAAGTCACCATGGCTCTCTGATAAGTAGCACCGGCGTTCTTGAGACCAAATGGCATCACCTTGTAACAAAAGGTACCCCACGGTGTAATGAACGTCGTTTTCTCCATATCATCTGGCGACATTTTGATTTGATTATAGCCAGAAAAGCCATCCATGAAAGAAAACACCGAGAATTGAGCTGTATTATCTACCAACACATCAATGTGAGGTAGTGGAAAATCATCCTTCGGACTAGCTCTGTTCAGATCCCGGTAATCCACACACATTCTCACCTTCCCATCCTTCTTCGGGACTGGCACAATGTTCGCAACCCATGGCGGATAATTAGTGACAGCAAGGAAACCAGCATCCCACTGCTTCTGCACTTCTTCTTTAATCTTCATCGCCATGTCAGGTCGAGTTCTGCGCAACTTCTGCTTCACTGGAGGACAATCTGTTCTCAACGGTAGCTTGTGCACAACGATATCGGTATCCAACCCTGGCATATCTTGATAAGACCAGGCAAAGATGTCGACATATTCTTTCAACAATGCCACCATTCTGCTCTTAACACTTCCCTCCAAGGCAGCCCCGATTTTCACTTCTTTCTTGACATCATCAGTACCCAGGTCCACGACCTCAATCTGTTCCTCATGCGGCTGAATGACCTTCTCCTCTTGTTTTAACAACCTGGCCAATTCCCCTGGTAGTTCACAATCTTCTTCGTCTTCTTCTTCAGCAAGATAGATCGGATTGTCGAAGTCATACAAGGGTGTAACAGGATTGTTATCAATGAGATCCGGAGAGGAATCGCATCTGCATGAATGTTGATTCATGCATTGCTTTAGAACCGGTGTGAAAAATTGAAAAGGAAAAATGAAAACATTGCCATTTTTATTTGTTTTTAATTTTTAAACTGCAAAAATAAATGAAAAACAGGGAACACCGCTTTTAACTGAAAAACATCCTTTTATTAATGATGCAAAATTCTGCAAATTTAAACATGAGGTGGCCCTTACAATGGACCATTACGTGTCGGGCAACACGCATGGTTTGCATGCAAATAAGAAAGAAAACAAGAAAAATATTACTCTTCGAGGAGAGTGACCCGGATGATTTCTTCGGCCTTCCAGTTGTGGATTTCCATCCCTGGTGCGCACGGTGTTATCCACCGGTCCATATCACAGTCGCTGTCAGTATCTTCACCCATCATGCAGATGTGGTCTGGATCTAGCATTCCGGCACTGGTGAAAGTTACAGGCGTACGACCCCCTCTGCTCGGCCCAGAGCCTCGGCTCGGCTTATATCCAACCCCGAATCGGTCCTTCTTCTCAGGGACCTCCATTATTCTGCCCCAGCCTGGAGCCTCTCCGCTTTTGACTACCTCAGCAGCCTGCCTATATGAAGCGATGGATGGTTTCTCTTCTTCCTGCTTAGCGAACAGAGCATTCTCCACCTTGACGGTTTCAAATGCCTGGCTCGGCGTCTCCCAGATCTCTCCGTCCATCTCAACATACTTGAACGAAGACAGGTGGCTGACAAAGATGTCCTCCTCTTCGCAGACAGTAACAACTTGGCCTCCCCAGACATATTTCAGCTTTTGGTGCAAAGTCGACGTAACTGCTCCCGCAGCATGAATCCATGGGCGACCCAACAGGCAACTGTAAGCTGGTTGGATGTCCATAACATAGAAGGTTGACTTAAACACCTCCGGGCCAATCTTTACTGGTAACTCCACCTCTCCAAACACGGCCCGTTTTGACCCATCAAATGCCCGCACAATTAAATCAGTCGGGGTCAAAATCAGTCCGTCACAATTCAGCTTTGCCAAGGCCTTCTTAGGCAACACATTCAAAGAGGAGCCGGTATCAACCAGCACATGCGAAAGCACGGCTCCTTTACATTCCATTGCAATGTGTAAAGCCCGGTTGTGATTCCTGCCGTCCACTGTCAGGTCCATATCTGTAAAGCCCAGCCCATGGCTAGCATGCACGTTGGATACGACCGTCTCCAATTGGTTGATTGTGATCTCCTGAGGAACATAAGCTTTCTTCAATATTTTCAACAAAGCCTCCCTATGACCCTCAGAACTCAACAGCAGTGACAGAATTGAGATTTTTGAAGGAGTCTGCTGCAAGTGATCAACCAACTTGTACTCTGACTTCTTGATGATCCTCAGAAATTCCTCAGCTTCATCATCAAATTTATTATCCGACCCCGCAGGCGCCGGTGTCATCACAGGAGTACTACCATTATCCACCACAGCCTTTCCCTTTGCCCTGGCTAAAGCCTCGGCCTTTTCTTTTTCTCTTTTTCTTCCTCCCCCTCCTCAATGCGTCGGGAGCAAACAACCTACCGCTGCGAGTGAAACCGCTGGGACCGGCATTATCCACCTTTAGCACGGTGGTTTCACTAGCGGATTGTTCCTCCAACCTCTCACCATTACAATATACCTCCCCACCATAATGCCAAGGTACGGCATCATCTTTGTCATATGGAATTGGCCCAGGTACCGTGATGGTAACTGGGGCCTCCTCCACCAGATTTGACAAATCCACCGGATCATAGTATATAGTTATGGTGGAGACCTCTTCACTCTTTCCTTCAGCCTTCTCAATCACAATATTCCCTGCGTCCATCAGACCCTGGACATGCTTCCTCAGAAGCTCACAACCATTTGCAGAAATAGTGCACTCAGCACAATCAGATCCGCAGCCTGGATAGACCCCATTCCTCAACAACTGCCTTTTGACCTCAATCAAAGGCGTCTTCAGCTGACCAACCTCAAACAGCCCCACTCTGCTCTCCTCAAAGATGGCATTCACCACCCTCTGACCATGCGCAGGCATGGGATTTGCATTGACATTGGGGGATGGAGAAAAATTAATAGCCTTGGAATCCACTAAATCCTGAACTGTGTGCTTAAAAGCTTTACAGTTCTCAATATTATGCCCAGGCGCACCTGAGTGGAATTCACATTTCGCAGTCTCATCATAACTGGCTGGCCTCTGATCAGGTCTCAAAGGTGCCAGAGTTCTGGTTTGCACAAGGCCCAAATCCATCAACTTTTTGAACAAAAAGGCATAGGTCACCGGAGGCCTATCGAATTGTCTGTCCTGCGCTCTGCCCCGGACTTGATAACCAGCCCTTTGTGGTCTCTGTTGAAAGGGTTGTTGTCTCTGTTGCTGTTGCTGTTGCGGTTGTGCTGAATGAGACTCAGCAGGAATTGTTACCGCAGCGGTGTGCTGGAAGTAACGTTCCCTACTGGGTCCACGTTGTGTATAGACTGCACTGGTGTCTCCTTCCTTCTTCCTCTGCCCACCATTACTACCGAATGGCTTTTTCGAACCTGAAGAAGAAGAAGACGCACCCTGAATCTTGCCCAGCTTTAACCAACTCTCTATCCTTTCCCCTGCCACCACGATGTCAGAGAAATGGGTGACAGGACATCCCACCATTCTTTCTGCAAACGGCCCCTGCAGGGTCCCCATGAATAAGTCCGACATCTCACGATCGACGAGAGGAGGTTGCACCCTTGCAGCCAGCTCTCTCCACCTCTGCGCATACTCTTTAAAGCCCTCATTATGTTTCTGAGACATACCCTGCAGCTGGGTACGACTCGGAGCCATGTCTGCATTAAATTGGTATTGCTTAAAGAAAGCATCTCCCAAATCCTGCCAGCTCTTAATATCGGACGATCTCAACTTAGTGTACCACTCCAAGGAACCTCCGGACAGGCTGTCCTGGAAGAAGTACATCCATAGCTTCTGATCAGTCGTGTATGCAGAGATCTTGCGGACGAAAGCTTGGAGGTGAGTTTCCGGGCAGGAACTACCGTTATATTTATCGAACGCCGGTGCTTTGAACTTTTGAGGGATCACAATCCCCTCCACCAATCCCATGTTTGACATATTTACCACCCCAGGAGTGGCATAACTCTCTAGCACTTTGATCTTTTCAGCCAGCAACTGAATTTCCTTATTCTGCGGAGGAATATTGTAAGGCGCGAAAGGCTCATTCTGTATGGAAAATTGATCCGCCTCTCTATCCTCTTCCTGATCATCATCAAAACCATAAAACGGAGGCACAAAGTTGTCCTTCAGGTTCTGACTTGGTCCAGGTTGACCACCAGCATTGTTCACCAACCCAACCGTTGTTCTCTTCCCACCATCACGAGATCCTTGCCCCTGGTTGGAGACTCCATCCAGGTTGACCCCACTGTTCTGAGCAGAAACCCGCTCGAGTTTCTCAACTTTATCTGCGAGAGCCTTCTGACCAATGGCAAAACCTTGCATTATATTGATCAGTTCGGTCATTTTATCTTTCAATTCCAGCATATCAGCACTGGGAAGCTCCATGAGTCTGGGCGTATTTCTTCTAGTGTAATATCTGTGAGGGCGAGTAGTGTGCAAAGGTACTGTCCTTCGAGCGCGAGCAATGATTCCTGTTTACAAACAAACACGTTAGTAAGAGTCACCTGCAAAATAAAACACAAGTTATCATGATTATGCATGAATGCAGTGTCTATCCATATGAAGGACACTTTGTCTCTCGATCCTGGCATCATCGAGACAAATAATAAGCCGGCATTAATATTCTGATTAACATCTGATTTCATTGTGCAGATCGGAGATATGTGATTTAGCATGATACCCCCAACCATGTGTGTGCCTGTGTAACTGCATACGGTAAAGCAAATAAAGCTTGACAACCAATCACTGAATAGAAACCATCATTACATAACCAAAAAGTGCACAAACAGTGCCATAGTCATACATCAACCAGACAAAGTCAAATACAATCCTCCAAAATTGGAAAGAAATACAGACAAGTGAATTCCGTCAACAAGCCTGACGGTAATCCAACACAAATGAAAGATCTAGCTAGATGAGGGTCCCACAGATGGCCCTATCTCATCTTCCATCCTCGCGAACTCTGCGGCGAACCTGAGCTCGGTATTCTCCTGCTGTAGTCTCCCAACTTCCTTCTGATGAATCTTCATCTGCCTGAAGTAGTGGTCTCTCTCAGCCATATAGTGATCTCTCTCTGCAATGATCTTTAGCTTCTCGGACTCCTTGACTTGCAGCTTTGCCTCCCACTCAGCAATGAGACCCCTGACTCTGTCATCTCTCTGATCCTTCACTATGATTTGCCTTCTCTTCTCATCTTCAATCACCTTTGCTGCTCTGAACAGCTTATCTTTAGTGATGTCGTGCTCCCGGTTAGACGATGCTAAAGCCTGGCTGATCTTCCCATAGTAGGCTGTATCCATCTCAAAGCGTTTGGCTGCTAGGGCATGTCGCTTGTCTTGATCTTCCATCTTCATCTTGATCTCTTGGTTGGACGCCTGAAAACGAGCAACACTTCTCTCCAATTCAGCTTTCTCTGCAAGTAACTGATCTCTGGCTCTCTTCATCTCAAGGAACTCCTCCATGCTGACAGAAGCACTCGGACCCTCAATCATATGACACACAGAGTCACCTCCAGGAAACGGTAGAAATGTAGACTCAATCCTCTTCCGCAACCAATCCTTAAATAGTGGAAAATACTGACAGTTGACTTTACCAAACGGAACCTTACCCTTCCTTTGGATATCTCGCCACTCATCTAACACTTGCCTCAGCTTGGCCTGGTTGCCATCAATCGGAAAGTAAAAGGATTCCTGAATCTCTCGCCCGAGAGGAGGAACCTCCATAGCGAACCCCATCTGTCTCCGGAGAAGCATCGGGTTGTAATTAATGCAACCCTGAACTCCCACTAAAGGCACATTAGGTAAACTCCCGCAACTGCAGATGAAGTCCCGACCAGCTAAACCATTATGAGTCCAAGCAATGTCATCAGCCCGCAGACCCATCAATCGAAAGGACCACTTCACACTAGGATCAATCTGAGCAAAGGCACCTCGGGAAGGCAAATATCCCATGAACCACTTAAAGAGCAACTGAGAGCAGCATCTGACCAGACCACCCCGCCTCTTCTCATTCCTGTTATGCACTGAGTAGTACACATCTCCAATCAGGGTAGGAATAGGGTTTCTCTGCATAAACAACCTGATAGCATTATGGTCCACAAAATTCTTCTGGTTAGGAAACAGCACAATCCCATAAATGCTCACAGCAATCAGAGCACAGACCGTCTTCCAGTTACCCACAGCAGCATGTTCCTTGGCATTGGCCTCCAAGAAACTCAAATGAAACCCAGGTAGCTTTCCCTTCTCCTTCAAACCCTCCTTGACCATTTCCGGACTCAAATAAAGAGCACGTGAAATCCCAAGGACATCTGAATCTACCCTCGTAACATGGAAAGGAATCTGATCTCGGATCTGAATACCCAAGATGCTGACATAATCCTCCATCAAAGGCCCCAACAGATAGTCTGGAAAAACGAAACACCTCAACCCAGGGTCATAGAACTGAAGAAGAGTGTGGATGGCGCTCCTATCACAGTCAGTGAGCCTGAAAACCGTCTTCAGAATACCGCCGTATGACTCTCTAAACATTCCCACATGGTCAGGAGTAATCAATGCTACCATATCCTTCAGCACACCAATCTCAGGATCAAAGAAACTGTATACAACATCGGGCTTCAAACCGGTCCTCATCTCTGAACAGAAATCTCTCAACCAGGATATCGATCAAAAGTGTCCCTGCATATGGGTAAACATGTGTTAGATGCAATTAATGCAAAATGTAATGATGCTGATGAATGAATGCAATGCGCTGCCATGCTCCAAACCATCTGATCATCTGCACTGAATCTGGGTTTCGAACTGATCATAACCATCTGAGGAACAAACAATCACAATTCTGACCCACGGGTTCCGAAATAAACGGAAGACAGATACATCATCATCATCATCTGACAATCTCTGAGCAGACATACCATCACCATCTGAATCGGCCCAGGGAATCCGAAATAAACGGATCCCCACTGATAAATATCTCGGCCCAGGGAATCCGAAATAAACGGATCCCCACTGATAAATCACGGACAGCACTCCGACGTCACAGCAATAAATAACCATAAATCCGACTTATAATTATGTCTCTGAATCACAGATCAAAAGTCACCATCTGAAGGCTATCTGAACAAACATCTGATAGAACAACCCTCCCCTCACAGGTAAGTTCTAAACAAGCCATCCTAAGGCGGATAATAGTCTCGACAATCGGGCGGAGATACTCAATGGGTTTGCCCTTTTGGGTGTGCCATTGTAGCTCTCTTAAAATCGTCTAAACCAAAGATCCGGGAAATGATTGGTCACCAGAGTCAACAACTCAGATGGAGTGACTCAAACAAAGCGGATACTCCACAAAGATGAGCACTATCAACTGAGCCTCGTCCGGCTTGTGGCACATCACGCCGCCAGGCACATGTTGATCTAACATGAAAGAGGCAACGTGAGACCACACTAGTCCTAGGTGTATACTCGGGCCTGGGTTTTAGCCCCACTCAGAACACCCACCCCAAATAACAGAACCACCTGCAGAGGAAGATGGCAACATGACAGTAATGATGCATGCAAGTATTTAACGCAAATATATAAACAAGGGTTAGACTAATAAATGCAATAAATAAACAACACATAATAAGCAACCCAAACCAATCCTAGAACGCTAGGAGAGACTCGCTTAGGGACGATGGACCAGCATAGGTCTACATCAGCAAGTCCCCAGCAGAGTCGCCAGCTGTCGCATCCTGCGAAAAATCAACCGGCGAGCCTAAAAAATAAAACACACAGAGCCGCCACTAAACGTTATTTATCCCAAGATAGGGAAAGGAAACGCTCAGAGAAACCTGGAAAGACATGGTCTCGCGACCAGAGAGAAAAGGTTCGGGAGTCGGTTACGCGAGGGGAAGGTATTAGCACCCCTCACGTCCGTCGTACTCGACGGGATCCACGTCCTAGAATAAAGAAAAGGTTGCTAAACATCACACACACACACGGGGAACGCAGGTGGGGTTAGGAGAAACGGGCTCGATAAGGCGTCGCACCTTATGCCTACATATCTTGTCTGGAACAAGAATCAGAGCCACTGTAGTTCGGCTTACGCACGCCAAACAACACAAAACATACAAACAAACAAGGGTGGCAAACATGGAGCCCGACAACCACTAGATGGAATTACGTCGGCATCCGAACCAAAACACAATCAAAAGGGCAAACGTGGAGCCCGACAGCCAATTACTGGGCTTACGTCGGCATCCGAACCCAAACATACACAATCAGATAACAAGCAAACGCACGCAAAAAAGAAAAAGGTTGCCCGGAGTGGTCTCGCACGACCACCTGCCTACATACCTCGTCTGGAACGAGGATCAGGGCGATGTAGTTCCCCTGAAAGGGACTAAATTGCTAACCAGAAACCGGGGAAAGACACACAACTAGGGAGCTGAGACTCGAGCCTAATGTTGTCATGCATCGTTAACCCTAAGTTCGGTTTTCTATCCTACTTGCATAAGCAACTAACCTAACCAGGAAAGAAGCTAGCACACAAGCATACAATCATATATCATCAAATGAGAACAGGTATCTCAAACAAACATGTCAATCAGATATCCACATAACACGCACTATAGCCAAACAAGGGGCTCAATCAATCAGGTTTGACTGCCTAAGCAATCGTCTGTACAGGCTGTGTTTGCTCTTAACCTTGCCATTACGAGGCTAAGGTGAAGCAGATGAAAGGATGAAGTGAGGATCAGACCTCACAGCTCTTATCCCTAACCAGGGAGAGCTGACGAATGAGCATGGGTCCAGAATAGGGGAACCCTTTTATACTCGATGACTCTGACTCAATGTGCACTGCACAGATCTTGGGCTTTTGATCTCAATGCTACAACCATGTAATGGGAGCAAGGAGAAGACTCACTGAATAGTGGGGGACAGGTTGCTTGTCCCTACCTTCCACCAATTGCCTTACTTGAAGGTCTTTTCCTGCTTGGGCTTGAAAAATAAACATACACAATCATTGCCTCTTAAGGAGGACTTCAGACATTTATTTGCCCGGCCCGGTAACAGCCGGGTCTCCAGACTACATGAAGATTAGTAGGTTACCTCAATGCAAATTGCTTATGCAAAGCAAAGCAAAGCAATAGTTCACAAGGAACTGAGCAACTAAAGTACCTGGAAACAATCAAACTCAGTCAGTATTCAAGCAGACAAACCATAAACAACAAACAGTTAACCAGTTTAAACAAACTATGCACAACACAAGGCAAGCTCAAGGCTTAAGCCCAAGCTTCAACACCTACAAAACAATGCCATGTTAGTGTACAAACATCCACAACATCAATTAAAATCAACTTGTATCATTCTCCATGTACATTGCTTTTTTGATCCTGAAAAATCAAGCAAATATTAGCAACTAGACCACTAGGCCAAGCCTAGGGTCCCAAAGCAAGAAAAAAGTTAAAACAGCAAGGTATCCACCATCCAACATCAACTTAACATCAAACAAGATCAAACATCATTGGTCTCATGTTTATATCATCCATCAAGTTCAATTCATGCACAAAACAAGCCATATTGGTTCAAATGAAGCACCAAATATACAAACAGAAGTATTGCATTCAAATCCATACCAAAACACATCAAAAATTCTCAAATTAAATACACCTAAACAGGGGTCAATCAAGGTCTACCATGTCAAATTTGAGCTTAATTGGGCAAGTGGAACCATGTCAATGAAAATCAACAAAAACAGACACAACTTCATGCTCCAATTCACACCATCAATGCATACATCCACTTCAAAAATTCATATCTCATTGGAAACTAAAAAGAAATGGATGAGACCAAAACAGGGAGGTCCTAACATGTATCTAGTTCATGCATATCAAATTTCATGGCCATACAATACAATATGAGGATTTCCCAATCAATCTACCAACATGTATCACATGAGCTTGCAATTTCAACAACCAGAAATGAAAAATCAAGATTAAATTGAAAATACAGTGAAAAATCCTACAAAAATTCATACAACATCCTAACATATCAACAATTCACCATGCCAAATTTCATTCAATTCTAACATGCATAGGTCATCCAATTAAATTCAACAAGTTGACATCAAGAGGTGTGACACAAATTGTCACACCTAAGTTCCAGAATTTGCTGCTCTCTAACCAGGTATCAAAAATTCATGAAATTTACATATAAATAATCCTCAATGAGTCAAGAACCACCACAAAAATTTTCAAGAATTTATTTGCAAGCATGTGCATTTCACAATTAAAATGGTAAAGTGTGTCGAAATGTCATACATGTGAAAGAACCTTAGGTCAAACCAAAAATATACCATGCACAACTTTGACCAATAGGTCAAAAAAATTCTACACAAGTCAACAATGTCATAGAAAAAATCTCCATATTTTTAGGAATTTTTTACTATTTTTTATGAATTTTTAAAGGTCCTAAACAATTTTTAATAATTAAATAAAATATCAGAAAATTATGAGTAATAATAATTGGCGCTGGCGGGAAACACAAGTTTCAAAAATTCAAACAGGAATTTGGATCAAACTCAACTTTTCCATCGTCTTCCTCACACATTTTTCCAGAATTTTAAAAAAACGAAGAACATCAAATGTTAACAGAAATGGACGAGGCTATAGTCGTTCGCCAGCTGTCGCATCCTGCGAAAAATCAACCGGCGAGCCTAAAAAATAAAACACACAGAGCCGCCACTAAACGTTATTTATCCCAAGATAGGGAAAGGAAACGCTCAGAGAAACCTGGAAAGACATGGTCTCGCGACCAGAGAGAAAAGGTTCGGGAGTCGGTTACGCGAGGGGAAGGTATTAGCACCCCTCACGTCCGTCGTACTCGACGGGATCCACGTCCTAGAATAAAGAAAAGGTTGCTAAACATCACACACACACACGGGGAACGCAGGTGGGGTTAGGAGAAACGGGCTCGATAAGGCGTCGCACCTTATGCCTACATATCTTGTCTGGAACAAGAATCAGAGCCACTGTAGTTCGGCTTACGCACGCCAAACAACACAAAACATACAAACAAACAAGGGTGGCAAACATGGAGCCCGACAACCACTAGATGGAATTACGTCGGCATCCGAACCAAAACACAATCAAAAGGGCAAACGTGGAGCCCGACAGCCAATTACTGGGCTTACGTCGGCATCCGAACCCAAACATACACAATCAGATAACAAGCAAACGCACGCAAAAAAGAAAAAGGTTGCCCGGAGTGGTCTCGCACGACCACCTGCCTACATACCTCGTCTGGAACGAGGATCAGGGCGATGTAGTTCCCCTGAAAGGGACTAAATTGCTAACCAGAAACCGGGGAAAGACACACAACTAGGGAGCTGAGACTCGAGCCTAATGTTGTCATGCATCGTTAACCCTAAGTTCGGTTTTCTATCCTACTTGCATAAGCAACTAACCTAACCAGGAAAGAAGCTAGCACACAAGCATACAATCATATATCATCAAATGAGAACAGGTATCTCAAACAAACATGTCAATCAGATATCCACATAACACGCACTATAGCCAAACAAGGGGCTCAATCAATCAGGTTTGACTGCCTAAGCAATCGTCTGTACAGGCTGTGTTTGCTCTTAACCTTGCCATTACGAGGCTAAGGTGAAGCAGATGAAAGGATGAAGTGAGGATCAGACCTCACAGCTCTTATCCCTAACCAGGGAGAGCTGACGAATGAGCATGGGTCCAGAATAGGGGAACCCTTTTATACTCGATGACTCTGACTCAATGTGCACTGCACAGATCTTGGGCTTTTGATCTCAATGCTACAACCATGTAATGGGAGCAAGGAGAAGACTCACTGAATAGTGGGGGACAGGTTGCTTGTCCCTACCTTCCACCAATTGCCTTACTTGAAGGTCTTTTCCTGCTTGGGCTTGAAAAATAAACATACACAAT
Organism: Lathyrus oleraceus; assembly: GCF_024323335.1. Lineage (NCBI taxonomy): Eukaryota > Viridiplantae > Streptophyta > Magnoliopsida > Fabales > Fabaceae > Lathyrus > Lathyrus oleraceus. The sequence continues at coordinate 191,767,736 of NC_066584.1, read as the reverse complement.
CATTGCCTCTTAAGGAGGACTTCAGACATTTATTTGCCCGGCCCGGTAACAGCCGGGTCTCCAGACTACATGAAGATTAGTAGGTTACCTCAATGCAAATTGCTTATGCAAAGCAAAGCAAAGCAATAGTTCACAAGGAACTGAGCAACTAAAGTACCTGGAAACAATCAAACTCAGTCAGTATTCAAGCAGACAAACCATAAACAACAAACAGTTAACCAGTTTAAACAAACTATGCACAACACAAGGCAAGCTCAAGGCTTAAGCCCAAGCTTCAACACCTACAAAACAATGCCATGTTAGTGTACAAACATCCACAACATCAATTAAAATCAACTTGTATCATTCTCCATGTACATTGCTTTTTTGATCCTGAAAAATCAAGCAAATATTAGCAACTAGACCACTAGGCCAAGCCTAGGGTCCCAAAGCAAGAAAAAAGTTAAAACAGCAAGGTATCCACCATCCAACATCAACTTAACATCAAACAAGATCAAACATCATTGGTCTCATGTTTATATCATCCATCAAGTTCAATTCATGCACAAAACAAGCCATATTGGTTCAAATGAAGCACCAAATATACAAACAGAAGTATTGCATTCAAATCCATACCAAAACACATCAAAAAATTCTCAAATTAAATACACCTAAACAGGGGTCAATCAAGGTCTACCATGTCAAATTTGAGCTTAATTGGGCAAGTGGAACCATGTCAATGAAAATCAACAAAAACAGACACAACTTCATGCTCCAATTCACACCATCAATGCATACATCCACTTCAAAAATTCATATCTCATTGGAAACTAAAAAGAAATGGATGAGACCAAAACAGGGAGGTCCTAACATGTATCTAGTTCATGCATATCAAATTTCATGGCCATACAATACAATATGAGGATTTCCCAATCAATCTACCAACATGTATCACATGAGCTTGCAATTTCAACAACCAGAAATGAAAAATCAAGATTAAATTGAAAATACAGTGAAAAATCCTACAAAAATTCATACAACATCCTAACATATCAACAATTCACCATGCCAAATTTCATTCAATTCTAACATGCATAGGTCATCCAATTAAATTCAACAAGTTGACATCAAGAGGTGTGACACAAATTGTCACACCTAAGTTCCAGAATTTGCTGCTCTCTAACCAGGTATCAAAAATTCATGAAATTTACATATAAATAATCCTCAATGAGTCAAGAACCACCACAAAAATTTTCAAGAATTTATTTGCAAGCATGTGCATTTCACAATTAAAATGGTAAAGTGTGTCGAAATGTCATACATGTGAAAGAACCTTAGGTCAAACCAAAAATATACCATGCACAACTTTGACCAATAGGTCAAAAAAATTCTACACAAGTCAACAATGTCATAGAAAAAATCTCCATATTTTTAGGAATTTTTTACTATTTTTTATGAATTTTTAAAGGTCCTAAACAATTTTTAATAATTAAATAAAATATCAGAAAATTATGAGTAATAATAATTGGCGCTGGCGGGAAACACAAGTTTCAAAAATTCAAACAGGAATTTGGATCAAACTCAACTTTTCCATCGTCTTCCTCACACATTTTTCCAGAATTTTAAAAAAACGAAGAACATCAAATGTTAACAGAAATGGACGAGGCTATAGTCGTTGGATTCGTCTAATCAAGAGGAACACAAATATCACACTATTACATCCTAAAAGTTCCTAAATCAAGAGAATCGAACAACCTAGGGTTTGCATTCATAACTTCAAATCGCGATTTCTTAAGCTACAGTCAACCATTCTATAAACCGCAAGCACCATTGGATTCTACAAGAAATGCACTACACAAAGCACCTATCAATCGAACAAAACAGGAGATTCAAAATTTCGACATACCGGCAATGGCAGTGCGTAGATCGCGGCTTTAAGCTCCAACTCTTCAAAACAGTTGTACTAGAGCCTCGTGGAAGATGAATGACGTGTCCAGTTCCAATTGCTTCGACCTCTACTGCTCTTAATTCGAATTTGCCATTGTTGAGGTGTTCTTGAACAGTTGCGATGCAAGGCTTGATTGATGATGAATCATGAAAACAGTCCTAGTACATGTTGAAACAAGATCACAGCAAAAAGAAAATCAAGTTTTGGTTGAAGATTGAGGAAGAAATTTGGATTTGAAGATTGGTGTGTTCTTGAGCAAAATGGAGAGAATGAGAGGTTTCTAGATCTGTTCTTGGTAATTGTGAGAGTTAGTTATGATTAGGAGATGATTTGGAATTTATATGCACCCTTAATCCAAGCTCTAATCTTGTTAATTATCATTTGGCTTAATTAAGTGATAATGTAATTTTTGCAAATGAGGGCAAATTGGTCAATACACAATGACAGCACATGCCAGCTCACAATTGGTTTCAACATGTCCAAAACACCATATGTGAAGTGTAGAAACAATTCCCATTGCAATTGGTCATGTATTTCTCAAACTCACCATGTATTTGCAAAATGTCCATTTTTGTCATTTCCATTTTTCAAGACAAAACTCAAACCATGTGCATTAACCATGAAATGAATATTCAAACACACTTAAAATGATATTCCTGAGGTGTTGGAAAAAGTCCCATTCAAAAATTCCCAATATTTTGACATTTGGACAATTTTGCCCCTGGTCCAATTCAGCTGTCCAGTTGAAAAGTGACTTTTTGCCTTGGCCATTTTTGGAAAAATCCAATTATGCACCCTCAAATTACATGTCAAATGGAGTTTGTGCATATAAAGAACTTGCAATTTGGACAAAGTATGTGGTAGTTATGGCCTCCTGATTACGGGTCTTTTCTGAAATTCACTGAGCCATATCTTGCAAACCACACATTGGATTTTCAAGTTCTTGGACTTTTTGGAAAGGTGAGAACAAGATCTACATCTGTCATGTTGAACAATTTTTCATTTGAAGCTTCCTTGGACTTCTGTTTTTGAGGTCAAAAACTTTCCATTTTTGGAAACTTCAGCTACAAGTCACTTTCTATTTTTGGCAGTTTTTGTCCTGACTTGATTTTCTTCATTTTTAAGCTTTGCAATGTCATTCAACACTTGTTCCAACATGAATGAAGTGTCTTCAACTCATTTCCACCTCCAAATCCATCAGATCATGTACAGTTGACCACAGTTGACTTTTTCAACTGATAGATGAATCAGGCAATGCATAGATCAATCTGAGCTCCAATCTTCAACTGAAATGGCTCAAGCATGATACCCTAGCCTCAATTAGCTCAATATAATCAAATAATGAACCCCATATCCTTCATAAACCTCATCTCCTGATCCAGCCCTGCTTGGCCCAATACAACTGATTAGGGTTGACCAGTGGTCAAAACCCTAATCTCAAGGAATCTTCTTCAATCTCCTGATGACATCCAACCATGATGATGATGATGTATCAATTCAACCAATATGAAGACCAATACCCTTGAGAATCTTGAAACCCTAATTCACAGCCCAATCCTCAGATGGCCCATGATCAGTCAATAAACCCTAGGCTTGCACTTTCTGACTTCCTACCTCCTGATTAAGACTTGGGAAGATAGCTAGCACAATGTAACCACATGATATGCAATATGAAATGCCTAATGCCCTAAAATGATATGCAAATATGTTAATGCTAGTCCCAAGAAAGGAGGGCAAATTTTGAGGTGTTACACTTATTACATGGTAATGTTAGACTCCTACAAGACCCACGCATAAAGCTGGTAAAGGGATTTCAAGACGCATCAAGTCGGTTGCATCTCTAAAAGAGGTACAAATATATATACCTATTGAATTATATACGCAACGATTCTGTTGCATCACAAAAAGTCATGATTTAATTTATATGAATTTTTAGGTTCCCGGTCGAAAGTTGAAAAAAGCTGGTAACGATATTCCTCCAACGACGTCCGGGACAAAATCTCAAATTATGATGCGTCTTGAGAAAATGGTGAATGAGTCCGATATTATGCAAGGGGCCATTCGTAGTATAGATTTTGATGAAGGTGTTTTCGGAGCTGCTCATTTCGAAATAATTGCAAAGGAGGACATGCAAAAACTTTTTGAACACGACGAATTGGGCATCGTTGTCATTCATACATACATATGGTACTCCGATCAATCTATAATTTACTTAGTTGAACAATTTATTTACACATTTCAATGAGTAGTCTAAATATTCGTGTGTATTTGTATATTTAATTATGTCTGTCAGATTGATCTCAATATACGTTTTTATTTTGTTCGGGCAATAATAAAATTTAGATCGAAAAAGAATTATCGCAATAGGAAGGACATTACCTGGATCAGAGTTCAGGTATATATTAAGTATCTTATTTTTGCTTATAATAGTGTTTGTTTTTTTGCTTATAATAGTGTTTGTAAGAAATTAACTATATATATATTGTTTGTTTTTCTGTGTAGTGTCCTCAGCAAAATAATTCGGTCGATTGCGGATTTTTTGTATTGAGATTTATGAGAGATATCATTGCGTTGAATCGTATAGACATCCCAAAAATGGTATGGAATAATAACTTAGGGTTTATTTTAATATTATCGGATATTTCATCTAATTTGTTACTAAATCATGAATATGTTTTATTCTCTTAATTGTAGTACTTTGAGGAATACAAATCTTACTCAAGAGCTCATTTGGATGAAATGAAGGATGAATTGTGTCAATTCATTGTTGATCAAAGAATCATATAGCTAGGTTGTATATTGTTGTACATATATGTATGGAATGTTGTTGTTGTATGCTGTTGTTGTATATATGTTGTATATTGTTGTTGTACTTTTACTAACTCATGAATATGTTGTTGTATATTGTTGATCAAAGAATCATATATTATGTTGTATATATGGAGGATTAATGTTGTATATAAATGGATTCATGTTGTATATATCAATGGATTAATGGTGTATAACATTGGATTAAAGGATGAAATCAATATGAATTTTACACTTTTGCAGCATGCGAACAGGTTACCAATTAAATATCCACTGTTTTTCAAACAATTTTTTTTAAAATAACTAACACTTTAGAGGGCGCTTTCTGTAGGAAGCGCCCTCTAAACATTTTACATTGACAACTTTAGAGGGCGCTTTATCCAGAAAGCGCCCTCTAAACACTTTACATTGACAACTTTAGAGGGCGCTTAACACTTTAGAGGGCGCTTTATGTAGGAAGCGCCCTCTAAACATTTTACATTGACAACTTTAGAGGGCGCTTTGTCCAGAAAGCGCCCTCTAAACACTTTACATTGACAACTTTAGAGGGCGCTTTTTCCAGAAAGCGCCCTCTAAACACTTTACATTGACAACTTTAGAGGACGCTTTTTCCAGAAAGCGCCCTCTAAGGTTTCCCTTTATGGACCACTCCAGAGGGCGCTTTTTTCTGAAAGCGCACTATAATGTGGCCCTTAAAGGGCCACTTTAGACAGCGCTTTCTCCAGGAAAACAAAGCGCTGTCTTTACCTATGCCAGCGCCACTTTAGAGGGCGCTTAAAAGCGCTGTTATAGGCCAAAATAAGCGCCCTCTTTTCCCTTATTTGGCGTAGTGGTTGTGGAAAGCTAGAATTGAAATTTTTATTCAAAGTATTTATTATGAATTGTGAGAAACAATAATCAATTATCTATTTATCCCTACACATTATATTAATGGAAAAGTAGTAGATAAACTTGATATCCTCTAGACCAAAGAAGACAAGAGAAAGTTTGAATTTGATTTTAAAGCTAAAACCTTTTTGGTTATGTCTTTAAGTGTAAATCAATTTCTTTATGTCCTTAAATATAATTCTACCAAGTAAATGTGGGACACTTTGGAAATGATTTAAGAAGTCTCTTAAATTATCAAACAAGAGAGAATAAACACACGAGGCAAAGAAACATCAGATGAATATGCATGTTATCTTCACAGATGTTGTTCATCCTTTAGAATTCTTGGAAGCCATGTTAGAACCTTTGCCACTAATAAATATCTAAGAGTTATAAAATTGAAATCATAAACCTGATTCAATCCTTAAATCTAGAGATGAGGATGTTTATATATTTTAGTAAAAATTCAAGAAGTAAGAAATCATTGAGAAAACTAATGGGTCGATTCAACTTTTTAAGGATGAAGGGATGAGCTCAAACCTAAAATAATCTCTAGAAACTTCATCAAATAACTATTCTGAAGAAGAATAAGAAAATTAAACTATGGATATTTCATTTGAAAGAACAACCTCAATGGGCGAACGATCCTCGGAAGATTCGGTGTTTGAGAATGGAGAAACTTTATCAAGAATATCTACCTCAAAAAATGAAAAATATGAAGAAGCTTCATCAAGTGGAATCTTCAAAAGAAGAGATGAGGAAGATGTCTCAACAAGAAATTTATTTAGAGACTCAACATCTAGAAGAACCTTTGAATAATTAACCTATAGTAGAATCTTCGAAGATCCATCATCCGATGAAGGAGAAGAATATACCTATTCAAAGTTCCCACAAAAAAAGATAGTTTTGAGATAACAACTTTATCATACAATCAATTTCTTAAATTAAATTCTAATTCAAATGTGAAACTTGATAAGATTGAAAAGGGAAACTTAGATCTTAAAGATTATATTGGGTTTCTAGAGAATAACAATCAAACTTTAAGAGATGAAATGACTAATCTTAGAAACCAAGCTAATAAATGTGAGACTTGTGTCTCTGTGAAAAAGGAAGTAAAATCATTGCATGAAACCCTAAGTAAATTTACTAAGGGGAAATAAAATCTATATTTGATTTTATCAAATCAAATGTCTTCCTTGAATAAAGACGAATTAGGTTTTAAATCAAGCAGATCACATAGGAAGAAAGTGAATCGAGTTATTTATAAATACTCGCTTTGTAATAGGGTTGTCCACTTAGAATCGTCTTGTTATGATAAACTAAAAAGGTATAAATGTAAAAATCCTAGATCTCTTAGAGCTACTAACACACTAGAACCCAAAAAGTTATGGGTGCCAATGGTGAAAACCTAATTTGTTTTACAAGGATGCTTTGCATCTCTTAATGAATTTTTCATGGATATTGAATTAAGGTATGCAAAGTAATCTATACCTTGAGTATACAATAGAAAATATTTATCAATTACCTTTAATGACCCTAATGACTATGTTCCAATAATGTTTATTAAGGAACGTAATTAGGGTGTTTTTCAGTAATGAATTTATCAGTTTCATGGTTTAGCCTAACTCTCGTCTCAAATAAATTTACAAAGAAGGATCTACATCACTTTTTTTCATTCTCTTTAAAAGCGCATTAAGGTTTTTTTTATGTAATGAATTTATCAGTTTCATGATTTAACATAACTCTCGTCTCAAACGATTCACAAAGAAGGATTTATAACACCTTTTTGTCATTCCCTCGAAATGGGGGAGTTTTCTCAAGTCTACTTGGGATTTAAAGTGGTACACTTTTTAGATCGATTTAATTTTTAAGCATTTTTGGAGAAATAGGGTGCAAAAATGAAGAAAGGGGGTGCCAAAATTAAAATATCAAAGCCCAAAATAAATCCAAGACCTAAAATACCAAAGAGGCTGAAAAAGAAAAAAAACATTCGATTCGACCTAATGGTATAATTGATTAGAAAAATTCAAAATTCAAATCTTGCATGTTCTAATCGACTAGACCTAATGGTATATCAGTTATAGCATTTGGAATCAGCACAACATCCATTTCTCAACTGCTAACCAAGCTCATTTAATGAAATAATTGATTATGAAGCCTTTTTAATCGATTATGCAGTGCCTATTTAAAGGTATTCTTCTTCCTCCTTTCTCATCTCATTTTACTTTCTTCTCTTGTGTGCACAATTGAGTTTTAGAGCAAAAATATTCTTCTTCTCCTTCTCTTCATCATCATCAATAGCACCAAAAAGATCTAACACATTCAGATGTTCAACCTTTTACCACTCAGATTTCTTTTCTTCCCAAGATCAAGAAAACAACTGCGCCTGGTATTATAAATTAAGGGAGAAGTATACTCTCAGGGGGATTAGAGTATACTCTCTAATCATATGAGGGAGAGTTTAACCACTCCAAATTGTATCCATTTATTTTCTCTTTTACCACCTTCTCGAGAGATGCGTTGTCATCCTGTAAAAAAAAGGAGAGTGAGATATATGTGCTTGCAGTTATTATTAAAGTGATCCAAGGTGGTGAATTTTGTTGACATCAAAGCTGCAAGTCTACTAAGTAGTTGTTTGGTTTTGATGATGACAACACTTAATATTAAATGATATCTAGGGAAGTATTTATTTGTTAAAGATAGATGAAGTAGTAAAAGGGGCTCAAAATGGTTGGTTAATCTATTCTCTTGAATCAAGCTATCCTCTTTAAGATCAATTCATTTCTTCAAAGTGAACATCGTGATCAAACAACTCATCTGGTGGTTTACCTCTCAACTCTCAAATAATGATAATCAATGTGAAGATATCTCAAGCCTCATTAATAATATTCAAGGTTCTCGTGTGATGCAAAAATCAAAGATAATGATGCAAATACTTAGGCTTCCATATTATGGAAGAGAGAAAATGTGAAAGCGCAATTGGTCATGTCTCTCTGAGTGATTAGTGTCTTGTAAAAAATACAAGGTTATTTCTAGCAAGTCTATTAAATGTATCAAAGTATTATTCTATCTTAACAAAGAGAATTGCATGCTATTGAAATTTAAATTGGGGTTTTTCAAATTTTATTTGGTAAAATAAAAGCGTAAGTAAAATTGGTGCAAAACTTGATCAGATTAACGATAATTATACCTTGTTTAGAATCTCTTATATGTCATTGTGGATACATGCGTCTATGTACCCCTTGTCAGACCCCAAAATTTTCCCTCACCTTTTCATCCAATCCTTGACTTGAGATTCATCTGTATACATTCATATTTCATTCATGTGCATCATTCATACATTAACACTTGATAGTTGATCACTATAGTTTCAAAGCTCTATGGCTCACAAAGTTAGGGGTTGTGTGTGGATTAAACCTTAAAAGTGTGACTTGGATCTTCATATGATCATTGTCATACCCCCAAATTTACCCTACCCTATACAACTTTGATTTGATCCATATCCCTACTACACATGCATGTATTCATTATTTCATCATCATAATTTCATTAACATTCATAACCTAAGGCATTTTTACACGGACTCAAGACATGGAGTTCACACCTGAGAAAAAATTAGGGTTTTCCGAATAAAACTTCAAAGGAAAATGTGCAACAAAGCAAAAAATCCATTTTTTTGGTCTATGTAACCAGTTACTCAAATTCTTGAAACCAATTATACCCCTTTTAACACAATTTCCATGATCATTTTTAGTTTGTGTAACCTGGTTCCCCAAATCCTGGTAACCGGTTACACCTGCGTAACAAAGGCTCCCCAGGCCATTTTAGGTCTATGTAATCGGTTACACTTGCACGAACAACAACAATAACTTTTTTCACTCAAAGCGACTCCTCTTTTTCACTTACCTATTCAATTGTTTTCCCTATAAATAGGAAATTATTTCCCCCTCATTTGGACAAGCTAGCAGCCCCCAAAATTCTGTCAAAACATCAATCAAATCCTCCCCTTAAACCTAAACCAAAACAAATAATTCCCTCTTAAAAATCACTCTCCACCAACTTTTTTCATTTCATTTTTCCTTAAAATCTTGCCTTCTCTATCATTTACAACTCAACCCCTTCATTTATTTTCAACCATAGTCACCTCCATCCCAAACCTCTTGCTTTCATATTCAAGCTGAAAATCACACCAACTTAGCTTTTTTCACATTTTTCGGTAATGATTGTAGCTCAAACTCTTTAGCACCTTGGTTTTGTTTTTGTGTTGGAAATGGTTGGGTGTTCTTGGGTTATTATTTGAGAGAGTTTTGAGTCAACTTTAAGACAAATGGTTTGTTTTGGCTTACACATTTTTTTTTGGACTTTTGCTCTTACTACTTGTTGTTTACTATTTTTTATCAAACTATATCATTTGTTATTTGTTGTTGACTTATTGTTATTTTTTATTGGTTACTGAAATCTATTATATCATGACTATGTTTGTTTAAGGTTGATAAAACCTTCAATGTTTCAAACCTATTAATGAATGATCAATGGATCATTCATGATACTTTGAGGCATTGATAATTTGCCTTTATTTCAACAATACTTGAGTCATTTGATGCATAGATGAAACCATGTTTGTGCATACTAACTTTCTAATCCATTTGCTTGTTTTGATTCCATTAACCACTAACTTCTAAACATTTATACTATTTCACTTTATTTTCTTTGCTATTTAAATTCTCACAATTTATTTTCCGCAATTTATTTTTATTGTTCATTCTATTTCAAGCACTTTATGTTTATGTCTATTGTCATCCATTCATATATCATTTATATTGTGTCAATTTATTTGTTTTCTTACCACTTTGCATAATAAAAAAGTATTAAAAAACTTATAATCATTTGAGTGATATAATCCTCTATTTGTCAAACTATTGATAGATGGACTTGGGGTTGTATGACTTTAATTATAACAAATCTATTGTTAGATGATTATTAATCATCCTCAATACTTTGCATCAATGATAAGTTATCTCTTGATGCGCAATATTTTGAATCTTTTGATATATAGATAGATAATCCTCAAATGTTTATCTTGCATATTACTAGTCACTAACTGTATTTCATTAACTTTGTTTACTATTAACCTTTGTTATTGCGATTGTGATACTATTGACTTGTGGTTTATTTTCTGTCATTCATACTCATTAACCATTGTTATTGTGATATTATTATTATTATCTTGTGATTTACTTTTATGTCATCACCTTGTAATTTACATTCAAGTACTCGTTATCATCATCATCATCATTGTATATACTCATCATGTGTGAGCAAATTCTTTACTTTGAATAAATTTTGAATGATAGCAAATTGTGTGATCATCATCCAAGTGTTGGCTGTGCATTATTTTACATGACTCGTTTGTGTTTTATCCCATACTATTGTTTCATGACTGTACATAAAGATCCACATTGATACATCTCTTAAAAAGAACTCATAAAAACTATTTTGTATCAGTATGTATCAATACATACTCCTATGCATCGATCCATAACATATGTTGAAAACCACAAAACACTTTTGCTCAGTATGTATCGATCCATACGACTCATGTATCCATGCATGGAAAGGCAAAATGCTCTATGGATCGATCCATACGAGCCTTGCATCGATCCATGGTAGTTGAAATGATCCATGTATCAATACATACGTATTTTGTATCGATCCATGCTTAATTAAATTCTCCATAAATTCATCAAACTTACAGTATGTATCGATACATAACTTCATGTATCAATACATAAGTCTGTTTTATCTACTAACAGCTTATGTTTTTCATATATAAGTAGTATTTGTGACAGCAGTGAAAGGTACGAATTCTGAGAGGGAAAAACAGTTGAGACACCAATCAAAGGAGCGTGTATCAGCAATTGTTTGAGCAATTAGAAACCTGAAAGAGACTTCATCTTCTTCATCTTCTCAATCTCTTTTCTTCAAGAACATCAACACATAATCATTCTTGTTCTTCGGATTAAAGGATCAAAGAGATAACGTTCAGTGGTAACGATCAAGGATCTAGCTGAGTTGAAGATTGAAGGGGGTTTCGAGGAAAAACCAACTGGTTTGTCCTTCAAGAACTGAAGTGTTCTTGAGGGTTTGTCAGTCACGTTTGCAGAACAGATTCAGCTGCAGCATTGCGTTTGGAGATCGGGGGATTTCGCAAACAGGTCGTGGAACCGGTGAATTGTTTGCAATTTCGTGCAGGAAATTCTTGATCGTGCTCAGATCAAGTGGAGGTTTCATACAAGAAGAAGTTCTTGGCATTTAGAATTCTGTCTTTGTATCGTAACCTTGTATCAACGAATTCGGCATTATTGATAATCAAAGTTCTCAATTTCATTTGAAATTGAGAGGGAGACGTACCCACACGCGAGGACGACGTGGGGAACTTCCTTACCAAATCTCTGCGTATCGTATTCTTTCCTTACTTCTCTTTACGTTTCCAACAGTTTTGCAATTTCAGTTAGTGTGTTGTGGCTGTACTTTTTGCGATACAGCAGTGGCAAGAAAAATTCTTTAACTAAACTCCACTGTTGTTCATCATTGATCACATACACACCAACTGTTTGACAAAACTGTTAGCTGAGTTTTATTCATTGGAATTAGGATTTAGTGATAAGTGCATTCAATTTGATAAGATTATAGTGTTAATATTTTCTGTCATTCTAATTCAAAATCCAGCAATAAATTCGCGTGTCCGGTTTTCTAGTAGCGGTTCAGAATAGACGGAAGTCGATTCGGGACTGAAATTTTCTGCTAAGTATCAATAGCTCTGATAAAATTTTAAATCCGTTTATTTTCAAAGAGGTGATCTATTCACCCCCCCTCTTGATCACTAGCCACACCGTCTAACAAGTGGTATCAGAGCGCCGGTTCGCTGGTGCTCTGTGGCTGCCTGTAACAGTATGGATTATGAACCAAAGGGGGCGTATAATAGAGCGCCTATTTTCAACGGTGAAAATTACGGCTATTGGAAAGACTGCATGCGAGTTCATATAAATTCTGTGGATAGGCTAGTATGGGCTGCCATTGAAAATGGTCCTTTTCAAATTACTATGACAAATTCGGCTGGTGCCATAGTTCCTAAACCAGAAGCTGATTGGAATGAGAAAGATGAGAAAAAGTGGTCGTGTGATTGGAAAGCTCGAAATATGCTAATTTCAGCACTTGGTGTTGATGAGTATTATCGAGTATCTCATTGCACGACAGCTAAAGAAATGTGGGATGCTTTAGAAGTTACCCATGAGGGTACTACTGAAGTAAAACAGTCCCGTATTAACACTTTAAATCAAGAGTTTGAGCTCTTTCGCATGAAACAAGGAGAATCTATCTCCGACATGCAAAAGAGATTCACTCATCTCACTAATAGGTTGAATGCACTTGGAAAACCTGTTTCCAATGAAATTGCTACTAATAAAATTCTCAGGTGTCTTAGCAGGGAATGGCAACCTAAAGTAACAACAATTAAGGAAGCCAACGATCTAACGAGACTTACGATTACAACTCTGTTTGGAAAGCTGGAAGAACATCAGCAAGCATTGGAAAGTCTTGAAAAATATGAGAACAAAAGTAAGAAGGAAAAGGAGAAGAAAAGAGACAAAGAGGGAGAGAAGAAGCCAATAGCTCTTGTGGCCTCTAGCTCTAAGTCCTCACGAAAAGGGCAAAGTGACAATGATTCTAGTAGTGACAAAGATTCGGATGATGAGGAAATGGGACTGTTTGTAAGGAGATATAATAGATTCATTCGAAGGAATGGAGTCAAGCATTCCGACAAAAACCTCATGAAGTTTCGAAGACAATCTACAGATGCGAAATAGGAAGAGAATAAGAAGAGTAGAGGAAGAGGATCTCGTTTTAATTGTGGTAAATCTGGACATTATAAAACAGACTGTCCTATGAAATATAAGGATCAAAGAAAAGCTTCACCAAAAGGGTACAACAAACAAAGAAGAGCTTACATTGCATGGGAAAGTGATAGTGATTCATCAAGCACACAAAGCTCAAGTGATAGTGATGAAACCGCAAATCCGTGCCTTATGGCTCACACCAAAAATCTGTCCTACCACAAGAAGAAAATCAATGACAAAAAGGTAAAACAAGCCTATTATAATAATTTCTCTTCTATGTCTTTTTCTGAACTGAAAATAGCTTTTGAAAAACTGCATAACAAAGCTGTAGATGCTTTTAAAAGACTATCTTCCGATAAACAAATTTTTTCATTTCTGGAAGGTAAAGTATACAAAGCTGAAAATGATTTAGAATCGTTAAAAGCTAGTATTGCAGAAAATTCAAAAGATATTAACATTGATGGATGTAGTAAAGTTAGGTATTGTAACGCTTGTCATATTTGGCCAAAAGAGGTAAACACTCTCAAGGTCAAATTAGAAAAAATGTTACAACCTAAGGTTACTTATGCCATTGACTCTAGGTTGTTTAAGAAGTCGTTAAATCCACCATATGCAAAATACTCTTTCATTCCAAAGGATTTAATGAACAAGAATAAACAACCACATCATCATGGTTTATGTCATTATTGTTGTCGTGCTGGCCATACTATTGAGAAATGCAAGTTTAGGAGATTTCTTGTTCCTAAAGGTATTTATCAATGGAAGCCAAAAGGCAACCATGTTAGCACTTACCCACTTGGACCCAATGAAAATTGGGTACCAACTTCTCTCTTTTGATATTGTAGGATGAGTGCCTTGCTTCCGTAGATAGAAGGTGGTTTCTTGACTGCGGCTGCTCAAGGCACATGACCGGTGACATATCGCTTTTTATAGACTTCAAGGCAAAGAAGAAGGGATATGTTACTTATGGAGACAATAACAAAGGAGCCATACTCGGCAAACACTACAACAAACAAGACCTTAGACAGCGCTTTTTTTAGCCTTAGACAGCGCTTTAAAGCGCTGTCTAAACCTCCGCTGCTAAAGGTTTAGACAGCGCTTTTTTAAATCTTAAAAGCGCTGTCTAAGCCCCCCCCCCCCTTAGACAGCGCTTTGGCCAAAAGCGCTTTATAAGACCCTCTTATTTTAAATTTTTTAGGTATACCTTAGACAGCGCTTTTGAAAAGCGCTGTCTAAGCCCCACCCCCTTAGACAGCGCTTTGACCAAAAGCGCTTTCTAATACCCTCCTATTTTAATTTTTTTAGGTATACCTTAGACAGCGCTTTTCAAAAAGCGCTGTCTAAGCCCCCCCCCCCCCCCCCCCCCCTTAGACAGCGCTTTTGCCTAAAGCGCTTTCTAATCCCCCCCTTAGACAGCGCTTTTTACAAAAGCGCTGTCTAAGGTATACGAAATTTTTTGAAACTTTTGTTTTAAACCACATTTTTTCCAGGTTTATAAACCAGAATTTCTACCTGTTTTCAACCAGATTTTGACAGACAATTATCACATTTTATATATGCCATTTTGGCCTTTTTTCTACGAATTTTTGGCTAACAAATATATATATATACCAATTCAAACCAATTTTGCCTTAAATGTATCAAAATATATACAAATTTATGTACACATTTACAAGTCATAACATATACTACAAACCATATCAATTTTAGTCTAGGCCTATAAGACTTCAGGATTATTGCAATACTAGTACTAGCACAATTGATTCAAACAATCACAAAGAAAATTAACATGAAAAAGTTTGTACAAACACATACAATAAGCAAGTTTATCTCACAATTTGAAACAATGAAAGATAGGTAGAGAAATCAAAGGGAAACTCACACTGCACCACCTCCCGCTGGACCGATTGCTTTGAATATTGACATTATAGTCATAGCAATGCCATTAGCTGCCCCTCTTTGATGTTGTTCCTGTTTTCCATTTACGCCACAATTTCCTCAAAATATAATATCAACTTTCAAAAAGAAATAAAAGCTTAGAATTAAAGAAAAAAAATTACCACGGCTCTATTTTGCATAATAAATAAACCAGTGATTATCGTCATCTGAAATTGAGAAAAAAATACTATTAGATAAGCTTGTAATACATACAGATGTTTGTTTGAAACGTGATCACTCATGATCGGTTAAATAAACAAAAAGATAAACTTACACTTAGAACATTCTTCAGAAGAGAAGCAATATTAATAACTAGGTATAGCGTAATGCCAGAAAGCATTGCTATGAAGGGGTAACTTTGCAACAGAGGTATTGATAAAACCTACATAAGGTAACAAGACATTTTTAGAACAAGAACCAATGTAATGCTGAGTTGCATTAGTTTCTACGAATGGAAAAAAACTTACTGCGGAGATGCGAGCAAATTTTATAGGTCCGAAAGCTCTTTCCAATGAAGGGTAGAGGAAAAGCTGGGAGACAATAAGACCAATACCTGATCATTGACCATTTGAGAAGAGGTCAGTTATTAAGCAGAATATCTTGAAAAATGAAATGCACAAAGCAATGTACCTGATATGTGACAAGGAAGGCTAGAAAATATGTTAATCCCAACACTAATAAATCTCTAGTGACACATATCAAAGACGTACCTGATATTGCGAGAACATCGCCTACATTATCAGTTGTAAAGTTCAAACCACCAAACCTTCCAGGACTAACAGCCCATAATGAGAAAACCTATCATGAAGTAGAATGGTGTTTACTTATATATCCTATTAGATTTAATATCTGTTAAGCAACATTATAAAGTTCAAATAAGTCACCAAAAGTAGGAATGGTACCTCTTGATAAGCAACATTATAAAGTGAGAAAATGCTGTACACAATAATAGATGACATTAATGGCCTGTTCAGGAAGAGGTTTTCATCTTTTTGGATTATTTTGTCGTCGTCATTACTTATGTTTCCAGTTTCTAAAGCTTCAGCATCATCAATAGACTCATTGCTTAGAGGGTGGTTGTGAAGTGTTTCCTACAGTGATGCAGGAATTTTGTGATCAAATGCTTATACATGTTTAACAAACTATGAAGTTGCTTACTCATACCGGAAGCCAGATGCATGCAATTGCTACCACAAATGCAAAAGCTGATCCTGACAAGGAAGGCAAGAAATATGGAAACCTGCATGGTTTATGTTTTGACAATTAAAATAATCACATCAACAATAAGGATCGAAGGAAAAGCTGAATTGTTAGAACTTTATGATACTAAAAATCAAGTAAAATCCACTTACTTATCCCAAAATGAGTCTTTTGGAAATAGATGAGGGTATTTCACTGCTGGCTGCAATGTAAATTTCACACAGTATTAGCGAAACGAATAAAAGTGTCTTCAATTAAAATAGCTATGAAGCATCAAGTACCTGAGCCAAATAACCTCCCAATGCTGGTCCAATTACTATGAGAATCTATGTACAACCTATATTTGGTGACCACAAAAGCACTTAAAAACAGGGAGTCAGCCAGAAAACAACTTAATATGACTTGTGATCTGCTCACGACATATTGGACACTTTGATAACTTTGATCCACAGTCTCTGCAAGTCTGCATAAGAATTTCTTTATAGTTAGAGAAAGATTGGTAGTAAAAAAGGAACTACTTATATATAAGAGCTTACCATGTGTCCACACCCAAATGCCATGTCCTTCTCATTAGTCAGACATATAGTGCATGCCTACATTTCATAACAAATTCTTTCACCTTAATACTTGCACAAACAAAACTGTTATTAACTTTATGTAAACACAACTCTGAAATCTTATTCACCTTATAATCTCTCAATTTTGTTTTTCTTTGAAGATCACTCAGTTTTGCCTAGCCAATAAAATCAAGAACAAAAACTGTAACACTTGTAAAATTTTCATCTAACAAACTAATTAAATAGTTGAGGCACAAATACGTACCTCGGCGACAATAGCTTTTGAATCGGAGAATGTAATATCTCTAATAAAATTCTCTTTAATTCGTTCAACATTTTTGCGCTCTTCTATAAGCTCTTGTTTTACTGCTTCAACTTCTCTTGTGGCGATTCGTGCCGTCTCGTGACTCCGGTTAGATTCTAGTGTAAGATACTGAATATCTTTATGCTGTTCTTGTAGTTCTTTCTTCAGCTTAGTACATTCACTCTTGCAAGGATGAATTAAGTCAAATATAAGAACCTAATACAAGAAATCCGGAAGGAAAAAAAAAGTAACTATAACATACCTCTACCATTTGTATATGTTTTTCAAACTTTTTCTTCTCTGCAATGTAATCCTGTGCTGCAATCTATGTGGTAATTGAATTAACCAACAAGAATTCATACAACAGAACTATAGAATTTTCAACAATAGAATACTTAGTCTCATCCAAAACCTGCAAGTGGTTTAGTCTCTCTTGTAAACCTTGTATCACAATGCAAGCTTTCTTCTCAGCATTTGTAATTGACTCATTTTCATTTCTCAACACAGACAACTATAAGAAGAAACAAACAAGTAAATGCTGTCATGAAGTTCTCAATTGATTCAATTGCTGAAGCGCAAGTTATTATGTGATAAACTACTTGTTTTTCAGATTCTTCCTTGAAACTTCGAAATCTTTCTCTAGCGAAACTCGCTCGCTTCTTCCACTCGTCACGCTCTGACCGAAGTTCGGAATTCTCTTTCCTAACATTAACAACTGAAAGCAAATACTAAGTTTGATGTTTTTATACAAGCAACAAGACATACTAAACATACAGAACAAATTAAAAAAAAATACCTAGACTTTACTAGTTCATCTTCAAGGTGTTTCTCCCATTGAGTTTTATGCACTTGTGGTTCCTTAGTAGTAGTAACTGAGAGATTGGAGTTGTAAATAATACAACACAATTAAGAAATTTTAGAAAATATTTTGAATTAAGGACAAGTATTAAAAGAAAGATGAAGGAACCAGGATGAAGCTCCAAATAGAGTGGCCTAGGTGAATGAATATTCTCTTTCTCTTCATTTGAATTCTTGAGCAATTCAACCTACAAAGAAAGAGTTAACTTGTGCCATGCTGACAGTTCAATCCAACTAATTATCTAACTGTGTTTACTAATCCTAATAGTTCCATTTCAAAAAAACAACCAAGCATTTCATTCAACATACAATCAATGTAATTCCACTTGACAACATAATGTAATAACTAACAATACGCTCATCTTCTATTTTTCTAACAGCCTGCGTAACTTATATTAGTAGTTGACACACATAGCCTACAAACTTAAATTCTGATTCACCCTAACAAATCTTAGCATAACTTTCATGCTAACATCAAATTCAATCCATATATAACAGTCCTTATTTCTAATTGTCAACATAACTCTAAGTTAACTTCAATTCTTCACTAACTTGACATCACTATTCCATTTCAACCTAACTGTTTTTCCACATCGATTTCATCTAACTACATTAAATTTAATTTCCTCAATCTAACAATCACTAACTGTCAGTTTCATAACTATTCTAACTATGCTAACTTAGTTCAATCTCTAACTGTCAACTAACATCACTTCAATTAATCAAGCTAATTGTTTTTGGTACTCTCTTAATTAATTCATTTCAATATTAAATACATTAATTTCTACTAACATAAAAAACTAATTTCACTTAACATTCGTTAACTTCAAATTCAAGCTCATAACACCTTTAATAAAATTTAACAGTGTTAACAAACTCATAACTACCTTCTTCATTGAATCCATTAACTTTAATAGTTCCCAAACTCTTAACTAACTTCCCTAAAAACCTACATGATTTAGTTGCTAACCCATCTATATATATTCTCATTCTCCCTCAATCATGAGGAATCAATCATTTTTCTGCACAAATCAAAACCACTCATTGAAAATTACTCTTAATTCGCTATGATTCTCACTCCATCTCTCTCTGCAAATCATCCTCACACTCTTATTTTCTGGCATAATTAACAATAATTCGAGCTTAAAAACCTACAAACTATTGTGATAGAAGAAGAAGAAGAAATCATCAATGGGAGGAAAGAGATAGAAGCATACCTCGGGATTTCTCTGCATTCTCCTCTTCAATATGCTCAACACTTTCCAGAGCAAGCCACTGCTCTGAAGGTAGGCTTTTCTTTTGTTTCTCTTGATTTCCTTTGAATCTTGTTACCAGTTTGTAGTATGAATGCTAAGAAACAATAGCCCTAAGCTCTGGAACCTGGATTAGGCTTCGTCGGCGTTTAATTTGAATTTCCTCTTTTAGGATTCTCGGTTACTTTACTTCGATTGGAAATTTGGCTAGGAGTTGATGAAAGCTAGGTTGAGATTGTGAAAGAGAGAATCAATGCGGGTAGAATGGGGTAGAGGTGAAGGTGTTTTAACCTCCACCATTGCCAGCGGCGATTTTCGGCGCGGCGAGGTCCTGGTATCCGGTGGTGAGGCATACTAGAGATGTGAGGAATGAATCTGAAATGGATCCGTATGAACCCTTTCACCTCTCTTGGCTTCATGGCTTGGGCCTAAGGCCATTGTTGTCCCATTGCATTGCTGACTAATTAATTTATTTTAATTAGACCTTTCGCTTTCTAAGGTATGCCTTAGACAGCGCTTTCCAAAAGCGCTTTCTAAACCCCCCCTTAGACAGCGCTTTTGGTTTTAATTTTTTTTTTTAATTTAAAGACTTTAGACAGCGCTTTATCAAAAGCGCTGACTAAGGTCTATATTTAAAAGCGCTTTCTAAAAGCGCTGTCTAAGGGGGGGTCTTAGACAGCGCTTTTAGAAAGTGCTGTCTAAGACCCCCCCTTAGACAGCGCTTTCATTATTTTTTTGGAACATTTTCCGTGTTTTATTTTAATTTTAACCTTAGACAGCGCTTTCTTTTAAAAGCGCTGTCTAAGATGCGCTGTTAAAAGTCATTTTTGGCGTAGTGAAAGGTAGTGTAGGTAATCCCTCTACCACTACTATTTCTAATGTCCATCTAGTAGAGGGACTTAAACACAATTTGTTAAGCATAAGTCAATTGTGTGACAAGGGCTATAAAGTATCTTTCACAAAAACTTGCTGCATAATTGAACATGCTGAACAGAACGTTGTGTTTAAGGGTGTAAGAGTAAACAATATCTATATGCTTGACCTTTTTGATGTATCTTTAACAAGTACTAAATGTCTAGTTACCTTGAATGGTGATTCTTGGCTTTGGCATAGACGTTTAGCGCATGTTAATTTCGATTTGCTTAATAAGGTTGTATCTAAGGATCTAGTAGTCGGTCTTCCAAAAATAAAATTTTCAAAGGACCACCTATGTGACGCGTGCCAAATGGGAAAACAAACAAGGGTCTCTTTCAAATCTAAAAATGTAATTTCAACTTCACGACCCCTTGAGCTTCTCCATATGGATCTCTTTGGACCTTATAGGACAAAGAGCTTAGGTGGAAATTATTATGGTTTTGTAATTGTTGATGACTATTCTAGATTTACTTGGACTACATTCCTTCATAGCAAAGATGAAACTTTTTCTGCCTTTAAGAATTTTGCAAATCTGTCCCAAAACAAAATGAATTCCAAAATAGTTACAATCCGTAGCGATCATGGTGGTGAATTTCAAAACTATCACTTTGATAAGTACTGTGACAAGTATGGTATTGAGCATAACTTTTCAGCCCCTCGAACTCCACAACAAAATGGCGTTGTGGAGCGTAAAAATCGTGTTTTAGAGGAGTTGGCAAGAACAATGCTAAATGAGGGTGGATTACCAAAATACTTTTGGGCTGATGCAGTTAGCACAGCCTGCTATGTTTTAAACAGGATCTTAATCCGTCCTATTTTAAACAAAACCCCTTATGAGCTTTTAAAAGGAAGAAAGCCAAACTTGTCACATCTTCACATGTTCGGTTGTAAATGTTTTGTTTTGAATAATGGTAAGGAAAATATTGGGAAGTTTGATGCAAAAGCAGATGAAGGTATCTTTCTTGGATACTCACTATCAAGTAAAGCATATAGAGTGTATAATAAGCGTTTACTTACTGTTGAAGAATCTGTCCATGTCTCTTTTGATGAGTCTGATCCGAAAAGTGTCAGAAAAGGTATTTCTTTTGATGACGCAGGTGTATCTACAGAAGACATACTCAAGGAAGCTGTTGCGGAAATTGATCAGTCCAGAACAGCTGCCCATGAGAAGGAGGAAGATACTAGTCATGAAGAAGATGAGGAAGAAAGGACAGCTGAAGTTAATGACCTTCCACCAACTTGGAAATCTTCAAAAGACCATCCTATCGACAACATCTTGGGAGATATTTCCAAGGGAGTAATGACTCGTTCTAAGATAAGTAATTTTTGTTCTCACTTCGCTTTTGTTTCCCATGTAGAACCTAAAAATGCCAAAGAGGCCTTGATTGATGAATTTTGGCTAATGGCCATGCAAGAAGAGCTTAATCAATTTAAAAGAAAAGACGTTTGGGAGTTTGTCCCTCGTCCGCGAGATCATCATATCATAGGTACTAAATGGGTTTTTAGAAATAAGCTTGATGAAAACGGAGTGATAACTAGGAACAAGGCACGGTTAGTAGCACAAGGATATAATCAAGAGGAGGGCATAGACTATGAGGAAACTTATGCTCCTGTTGCGCGCCTTGAAGCTATACGTCTTTTGCTTGCCTATGCTTGTTCTAACAATTTTAAGCTTTACCAAATGGACGTAAAGAGTGTTTTCCTAAATGGTGTCATAAATGAAGAGGTATATGTCTCACAACCTCCTGGTTTTGAGAATGCTGAAAATCCAGATTATGTTTACAAATTAAAACGAGCTTTGTATGGTCTCAAACAAGCCCCTCGGGTTTGGTATGAAAGGCTTAGCAAATTTCTAATTGATCATGGATATTCAAGAGGTAAAGTGGATAATACTCTCTTTATTAAACATAAGGGAAAGCACATCCTTTTAGTTCAAGTTTATGTAGACGATATAATTTTTGGTTCAACTAACATACACTTGGTAGAAGAATTTTCTAAGGTTATGCAGGGTGAATTTGAGATGAGTCTCATGGGGGAGCTGAACTACTTCCTAGGACTGCAGATAAAGCAACTTGATGAGGGTACAGTAGTATGTCAAACAAAATACTGCAGAGAACTACTCAAGCGCTTTGGAATGAATGACTCAAAATCAATTGACACCCCTATGCCTACCAACGGAAATTTGGATAAGGATGAGCATGGTAAGTGCGTAGATGTCAAAAAGTTCAGAGGTATGATTGGATCTCTTCTGTATCTTTCTGCTTCTAGACCTGACATCATGTTTAGTGTTTGTATGTGTGCACGATATCAATCAAATCCTAAGGAATCACACCTAAAAGCTGTTAAGCGCATATTTAAATATCTTCATGGAACACCTAAATATGGGTTGTGGTATTCCAAAGGAAGTGATTGTAGTTTAGTAGGTTACTCCGATTCTGATTTTGCTGGCTGCAAATCAGATAGGAAAAGCACGAGTGGTACATGTCACCTGTTTTCTAACTCCTTGGTAAGTTGGCATAGCAAAAAGCAGGTATCTGTGGCCTTGTCAACTGCAGAGGCTGAATACGTTGCAACCGGTAGTTGTTGCGCTCAGATTTTATGGCTAAAGCAACAACTATAAGACTTTAACATTCAACTCAAACGTATTCCAATAAAATGTGACAACACGAGTGCCATAAACCTTACTAAAAACCCTGTTTTACACTCACGCACCAAACACATAGAGATTAGACATCACTTTCTTCGCGACCATGTTGAAAAAGAAGACGTTGTATTTGAGCATGTTGACTCCAAAAATCAGCTTGTTGATATATTCACTAAACCTTTGGCAACGGAACCGTTCTTCAACATTCGTCGTGAATTAGGGATCTTAGATCTTTCTCAATTGATGTCCTAAGCATGTTGGTTCTTATTTATATTATGCCTCACCTTGGTTGATGAGATTTGTTTTAGATGTCATTTATCCATCATAAGATTACGTCAGCAGAGGTAATATCACTCCTTTTATAATTCTTTTACAACTAAGTGATTGTGTATGTTAGAACAAAAGTTCTTACTCTCGTTGATGTAAATTTGTTTGCATATATTGTTTGCACATTAAAAATCTGATTTGTGAATCATACTTGGGCATAATTATCATGACATACTTCATAATGCATATACATACTGCATAAAAATTCATTACAATCTGGTTTGGCATCAGCATGTATCGATCCAAACATGTATGCATCGATTCATATCTTCTGCATTTCAAATTTGTCAAAACTGGTTCAGGATGTATCGATCCATCCGTCGTATGTATCGATACATAGACCTTTTAAAACAAAAATGCATGATATGGATCGATCCATGGCCATATGTGTCGACACATACTGACTGCTACTTGGATTTAATGCATTTTTTTCTCTCTCATGGATCGACACATCAGCCACTCTCATCATATCCTATCTCAAGACTTCATATCAGCAGTCCCCATACCTCCCAAAACCAGCGGCTAACCCTAATTTCCCTAATCATCACTCTGTTCAAAACCCTAAATTCATTTCACTTTCCCTCAACCTCTCATCGCCATGCCTCCACGAACCATTCCAGCTAGAGCAAAGGGTAAAGGAAAAGGAAAGGAACCGGTTGGTACTTCTCAGCAGCTACCAGACATTCCTCCAAATGCCTTAGACTTGCTTCATCCTGCAGTTACTACTGAGTTTGAGGATTCCTTCAAAACAAGGTTAGTTATGAAACCCCATATCTTTGATAAACATGATGCTATTCATCTGCATCTCAATGATGTGGTTGAACTTCTACATGCACAAAGACTTGGGTCATTTTTGTCTACAAAGGATGATTATCATGAGGATTTTATCCGTGCATTTTATGCTGGCCTACAACCTGGTAGAGGATATTTGTTTAAGTGTTCTATCGGTGTCAGAACATATACTTTTGAAGCTGCTGATTGGGAAACAGTGTTTCAAATTCCGCCTTCGTCGCTTCAATTCAAGTCCTGGCATGACCTGCATTTTGATACTGA
This sequence comes from Lathyrus oleraceus, assembly GCF_024323335.1. Taxonomy (NCBI): domain Eukaryota; kingdom Viridiplantae; phylum Streptophyta; class Magnoliopsida; order Fabales; family Fabaceae; genus Lathyrus; species Lathyrus oleraceus. Next base: position 191,743,190 of record NC_066584.1, on the reverse strand, counting down.
ATTTAACATGAAGGAGTTTACTCCATCTATATTGAAACTAGACAGACCGCTGAGTGAAGATGAACACGTCACGTCTGGAATGATTAAGAAAACTCCGCGCATTCTTCACTGGATTATTTCGCACATTCTGCATCCAGCCAACAATGGACATTCTCGGTTAGACAGGGCAAGCATACATCTCCTGTATATTTTGCAAATTAAGGTTCCCTTGAATTGGGCTAATTACTTTGTGAAGCGTCTATTTTTCGTGCGTAACAGCTCCAAGAATGTCGCTCTTGGGTATGCTTCTCAAATAATGAGAATTCTAAAGTTTTGGAAAGTTGCAATCCCTCTAGTTCCTCTTATATCTCCATCTGCTGCACAAGAGGTTGACTCTTCCACTCTATCTCATATGGGATATCGGTGGAACAAGGACCGTAAATGTTTCTATTTCTTTGAAAGAAAATCCAAAACAAGGATCTACAATTTTGATGTGCCGTCTGAACGAATCCATGTTGGTGAAGACCAACCCGATGAAGAAATGCATGAAGCGCAAGAAGCAGATATGCCTTCAGCTGAGGACAATGCTGGTTGGGGTGATTGGGTGGCACAAAGGTGGTCTCCAACCAACTATGTACCTGAACCTACGGTTCCTCCGTTTTCCAGCGGTGCTTCATCTTTAACACCTACTGCGCACCTCACTCAAATGCTTCAACAAATGGAGCTTGCCAACAAGGAACGTCACGACGAGGCACGATCCTGGCATGTACAACAAAATGAGTGGCACCGTGAGTGGCATGATGAGCATACACGGATGTACTATAACCAACACTCTTGGCACCAAGACTTGGTTAAGTGGCACCAAGTCTTCTACAATGAAATGTATGGCTTTATGGACGACTGCCGTGCCAATCCTGGTATTATGGACAGATTTAGAAGTGTTGAAGTTCAAAACCGGTTTAGGAACTACTCCTTCATGGGCCAAAATCCAGACACAATGCCTCCTCCTCCGCCTCCGCCAAGCTTCAGAGATCCTGATAGAGATGATGAGGAGTCCTGTGGTGGCTACAATCCACATTAAACCATCATCATTTCATTTCACTGCATTTCATTTCATGTTGCTTAAGTTTTTTATTGTTGCACAATATATGGTTCAGCTTATGTAATTCTTAAACACGTTCTACTACTTAAATGCTTATCACTTTCTGTTTACTTCTGATGTTATCCTTATTTGTCATTCTTTGTGAGAGATTCTTTACTTTTAAGCTTCCTTCTTTGTGATTGTTAGCTTCTTTATCATTTGCTGCCATGTCCTGCTACACCATGTTGCCTTGATAAACCTGTTTCTTCTTCTTTTTGATGTTGGCAAAGGGGGAGAAATGCAGATATGTTGACAAATATGCACAAACTCAGGGGGAGTATCACACATCTTGCCAAAAATTTGCCATCATCAAAAAGGGGGAGTTTGTGAGCAAATTCTTTACTTTGAATAAATTTTGAATGATAGAAAATTGTGTGATCATCATCCAAGTGTTGGATGTGCATTATTTTACATGACTCGTTTGCGTTTTACCCCGTACTATTGTTTCATGACTGTACATAAAGATCCACATTGATACATCTCTTAAAAAGAACTCATAAAAACTATTTTGTATCAGTATGTATCAATACATACTCCTATGCATCGATCCATAACATATGTTGAAAACCACAAAACAGTTTTACTCAGTATGTATCGATCCATACGACTCATGTATCGATGCATGGACAGGCAAAATGCTCTATGGATCGATCCATACGAGGCTTGCATCGATCCATGTTAGTTGAAATGATCCATGTATCAATACATACGTATTTTGTATCGATCCATGCTTACATAAATTCTCCACACATTCATCAAACTTACAGTATGTATCGATACATAACTTCATGTATCAATACATAAGTCTGTTTTATCTACTAACAACTTATGTTTTTCATATATAAGTAGTATTTGTGACAGCAGTGAAAGGTACGAATTCTGAGAGGGAAAAACAGTTGAGACACCAATCAAAGGAGCGTGTAGCAGCAATTGTTTGAGCAATTAGAAAGCTGAAAGAGACTTCATCTTCTTCATCTTCTCAATCTCTTTTCTTCAAGAACATCAACACATAATCACTCTTGTTCTTTGGATTAAAGGATCAAAGAGATAACGTTCAGTGGTAACGATCAAGGATCTAGCTGAGTTGAAGATTGAAGGGGGTTTCGAGGAAAAACCAACTGGTTTGTCCTTCAAGAACTGGAGTGTTCTTGCGGGTTTGTCAGTCATGTTTGCAGAACAAATTCAGCCGCAACGTTTTGTTTGGAGATCGGGGGATTTCCCAAACAGGTCGTGGAACCGGTGAATTGTTTGCAATTTCGTGTAGGAAATTCTTGATCGTGCTCAGATCAAGTGGAGGTTTCATACAAGAAGAAGTTCTTGGGATTTAGAATTCTGTCTTTGTATCGTAACCTTGTATCAACGAATTCGGCATTATTGATAATCAAAGTTCTCAATTTCAGTTGAAATTGAGAGGGAGACGTACCCACACGCGAGGACGACGTGGGGAACTTCCTTACTAAATCTCTGCGTATGGTATTCTTTCCTTACTTCTCTTTACGTTTCCAACAGTTTCGCAATTTCAGTTAGTGTGTTGTGGCTGTACTTTTTGCGATACAGCAGTGGCAAGAAAACTTCTTTAACTAAACTCCACTGTTGTTCATCATTGATCACATACACACCAACTGTTTGACAAAACTGTTAGCTGAGTTTTATTCATTGGAATTAGGATTTAGTGATAAGTGCATTCAATTTGATAAGATTATAGTGTTAATATTTTCTGTCATTCTAATTCAAAATCCAGCAATAAATTCGCGTGTCCGGTTTTCTAGTAGCGGTTCAGAATAGACGGAAGTCGATTCGGGACTGAAATTTTCTGCTAAGTATCAATAGCTCTGATAAAATTTTAAATCCGTTTATTTTCAAAGAGGTGATCTATTCACCCCCCCTCTCGATCACTAGCCACACCGTCTAACATCATGCATATTTATTATTGTTATTTACTTTATTGTCATTATTCAATTAAAAATAACAAAAACATGATAAAATTATAAGACAAAAAAATACATTTCACTTGTAATCAACAATTGGACTTAAAGGATTTCACTTAGTACCTTTGCTTGGAGGACCTTGCCTTTATCTTTTGATACTTTGTTTTAACTTTGGATTTCATGTAACTTACATACCGGTTGTAAGAATGGCATCATGGCACCACCTTAGGGGAACATGTTTGTAAGACCATTATCCTTTGTTTAGCTTAGGTCACTTTTACACACACAAGGCTTCCTCTTGGGTAACCTTACAATGAGACCCTTTATTTTTCTTGTTGGTTACTTTGTATATTCATTACATTACCTAATTTCATAATCAAATAAACAAACCTTTGATTCAACATCAAGTGGCATTTTCATAATAAAATTTAAAACACTTAAAATTACGATTAGTATTGTGCGCCACGAGCCTTAAGTGGTGGATAATGAGTAAGAATGGAACATTCATACCCTTACTCTGATTATTTTGGATGCAAGACGCTTTGCTTGTTGTCTAGAATTTTCACATCCTCCCATAGACTTTAGTGTAATCTAATCATAAACATTCTTTTCATAAACCCTTATTCAAGGTAAAAACAATACAACCCATCAAACCTTATTTTATGCCTTAGGCCACCATCCCAAAAACCCTTTTCTCAATGGTAAAATCAACCAGCACACAAACATTTTCTACTTTGAACTGCGGAGCTCTGAATCCTTATCAGCCGATGAGTGATACGTAGGCACAAGGGCCACAATCCTTGGCGAACACAATAATAAAAACTGAAAACCCAATTCTTTTACACTCTTTAGAAAATAAACATAAATAAACGAGATAAATACCCACATACGCAGATAACCCAAATGGTTCCCATCAAGTACCATGGACGTGAGAGGTGTGTAGAGGTAAATTCATGACCATCAAGCTATGGATAAACTTGACATCAATAAAACCGGAGTCGCCATCGCGCTTTTATTGTTTCCCAAGGAAAAGGGAAAAGTACGAACAAAATCCAAAGATAAGAAGTTTTCAAATCAAAACTAATAAAATGTCTGAGATTATAGGTAAGGGGGTTGGTTACACAGAGGGATGGTGTTAGCACCCAAAGTGTCCTAGGTACTCCTAGGGAGCCCTTTTTTGTGTGAAAGTGTTTTGGTTGAAAAGAGATTTGATAAAAATAGAATGGGGGATGAGAAAAGAATTCATTTGTTATATTTTTGTGTTTGACAAGACCTTCGGTCTTATGCCTACGTACCAACATAAAAATGAGGGATCGAAACCCTGTAGTTCGTGGTAAAAATTGCAAAAGAAGATGTTAGATTAATTTTAACAAAGGTTTTGAAGAAGAAGGCACAAAATGGCCAAAGGTTTTGAATAAAGTTGTTAATTCCTTTTTGTCTTTTTGAAATTGAGGTCAATATAATTAAGTTTATTCATAAATTTTATTTAAGAAAATGTTTGAAAATTCATTGGCATAAGGCCAACGTTTATAATTATTAAAACATGTTTAAGTAAAAAAACACAAGCATAAAAGATTTTTTTAAAAGAGGGAGAGCTTTTGAAATTAAAGAAGTGGGAGGAGATGGAGAGACTACCCGAAACAAAAATTAAAAGTTAAGAGTTGAAAAGATCTGACCAATGGGATGTAATCCACAAGACAAGAATGTCAGATAGAAACCCATTTCCTTTGGACTTTTGAGCAGATAATAAGCATAAGAAATATCCAAGCAATCAATATGAAGATTAGAGGCATCAAATAAAGATTTCCATCATCCAAGAAATCACTCCAATAGCTAGAAGTTTTCAGTGTCTTCAAAGCGTATCAAATGAAATATTCCTTGGGAAACTCTCAGAAATAATTATCAGACAAAAACAATAATAACTAGTATAACAATCAAGCATACAGACAAAGTAACAAAAAATCAAGAGCACTTAAAGTTTGCATCAGATGAAAGACACAGTCAAGGATAGCTTCGTCTCAGATAGTGGCATTGTCCAAGTCCTTTAAAGCATAAACAATGTTGCCTACTTCTAAGTCCAAGAGTTCAGATCAAGTCCAATAGTCCATCAACATATTTTTTAGAGTTTTTTGTTGTTATTAAGTATTTTAAGGTCCTAAGACCACAAATAGAACAAATATCACAAGTACACAATATATATAAGCCCAAATGATATGGCTCAAGTGAGCAAAGTAAAAATGACTGAAACATAAACATCTTGCATGAAATGTAAATGGAAATGAATGATAAAGGTACTGAATTTTAAATTGCATTAAGTAAATGACTTGAAAGTAAAACAATGTCTTATAATAAAAGGTTAGTCATTCTTTGGATAACACCCAACCATCCATTCACAAGTATGAAGACATGAACCAAGACATCATCCATGAGAAGAGCTCCAACTTGGATAAATCAACAAGTATACCACTAGCTATCTTGAATGGGAAAAAGGTCAAGTCTTCACACAATACCATGAAGAATGGGAGACTTACAATCTCACTTACTAGAATGTTATGCCTTGTGGGACAAATTTAGCTCTATGTTAAGCAATCGTAATTGGACTAATGTAGAAGTCACAACTATATGACACCAGGCAATAGAGATATTGGTCATAATGTATGTTAGAGACATGGTACAAAGAACCAAACTCCTAAAACATACCACACATAAAAATAATGTTGGGATGGACATATCTCAATCTAGCTCATGTTGATTCATCTGACACAAGGTCATTGATGAATCAACTAGCATTTAAACATTAGAAAAATCACTGGTCAATGATGGATTGGGGAAGAATAGGGATGAGGATGAAGATGAAGAGAGGATGGGAAATAGAAACCCAGATTGATCACTGGAGGAAATTCATCTGATCAATAATATCCATTCATCTTGGGGGATGAAATGTACATTTCACCAACCCCCTAAGTCCAATGTGATTGATCAAATAAAAGCTCAAATCAACCATGACCAAGGCCAAATAGAAAGTCAAACATCACAAAGTCAATCAAATGGCTCAACAATATTTTTAATCAATTAAACAAAAAAAAATCAATTTTTAAATGAATGAAAATGCATTTTTAAATGGACAAAACCTCAAATCCCTACAAATCACCAACTAAATGGGCAAGGGATTTATCCTAGGTCAAACAAGGTCAAAGGACCCTAGATAAATGTTTTTAGAAGTTTTGGAAAGGCGGAAGTATTTAAAAATATTTAAAAACAAGTCCAAAATGATTTAATTCACAAAAGATATCAAAATTAATCCAAAAAATTATTTTAATTCAAAATATGGAAGAGGGAAATATATAAAGATGTTTGGTGAAAGTCCCATATTTTTTGGACTAAAACTGAATTTATTATGAATTAAACAAAATAAAAGGATTAAACAAAAAAACAAAAATCAAAATAAAATGAGAAAAAACATGGGCCATCAGATCTCCCTCATTAATTGAGGTGGCAGATTTGATGGTCACGCGCTTGTGGTCCACCATGCGCTTCAGTCAACGCGTTGCAAATGTGGTAATCCAAATCAAGGACCAGGATTATAACATAAGACAAGGATCAAATGGCCTGGGATGTTCCAGCACAGCACCGCAACCCTAGCTCCGGTCATCTTCTCTGGTGGACCTCACCGGACTGGCTCACCATGAACTTTCACCAAAATGAAAAGTGTGTATACTATTTTGAAGGAAAAATTGCCAGGAATCCAAACATGACCTCATAATTCTCCAATTCCATGTATATTGAAAGGTATATGGAATTTAAAATTGAGGAGTATGAACTGAGTTGCTTCGATATGATCTCAAAGCAACTCAATCTTGTTGCCTATATTGGTAGGACTTCAACCAACCAAAAACCAAGTGAATTGATAGAGAATTGAAGGAGAATCGAAAAAGAAAAGTTTCACAAAATTCACCTTCTGTTTGCAGTGATGAAGCTCGATCTCGATCTCAATTTGCTTGGGTTTCCTTCTATACACTTGCAGGAGATGAAATGAATAATCAAAGGGCTTGGATTCTTGGAGTTTTAATCTCAAAACAGAAATGAAATTGAAACTTTATTTCAATTGAAATCTTTAAGTTTATCCTTTAATGGAGGTTAGGGAAGAAGCAATGAAAATCTTGGGCAAGAGGGATCCATTTCTGAGCTCAATGGACATGTATATACAACATAGCAAGTTGCTTTTCACACCAATTCAAATTTGTCCAAAAATAGCAACATGATGTGCATGCTTGCATGGGCGTTGGTAGGCCCAAAGAATGATTATAAAAGTTAAAAAATCGTGCATGAGTAATGCTGAAGCCTTGACATGAGACCATGCAATATGGAAATGAAATTGGTCATGGGAAACTTCCAAATGGGGCCATGCAATGCAACCATGCGCAAGACCTTAAATTTTTTTCCAAATACCATGTTCTTGGACTCTTTGAAAAGGTAACATGAAGGGGAACAACTTTTCTATTGAAATTTTTTCCATTTGGATCTTGGATCTTGGATCATGATGAATATTTAGGTGGAAGTTGGAGAAACCAAACATAGTTGAAAATTTTCTAAGTATAAAGTCAAATGACCACTTTTTCCACCTTGAATAACTTTTTCTATGAGCTTCAAATGAAAATGGTTCCTTCATAAAAGTTGTATCTCTTTCATTGTGATTCAATTTAGTCACACCATTTCAATCTTGCATGAGGGAGTTATGGATTTTAGAAGTTGAGGGAAATTGCTTGTTCAATGATGATGGCCCAAAGTGACCTATAATGTTTCGTTTTAGTACATGCCCTTAAAAGTAGATTTTGACATTTATCAAATTAGAAACGTTAGAGAAGACATCTTGAATTGGATCATGAAACTTGTATGGCCTTCATATCACAAAAATTGATCAAGTTATGGTTCTTGGAAGTTGACCTCATAACTAGGGCACATACAAAATGACCTATAATCTTTCACCATAAAAAATGACTTTCCAAACAAAACTAGCTCTTGATGCAAACATGAAAGTTGTTTTGAATGTCATAAAGAGTAACGTTTCACTTGGAATCATTTTCATATGGTGAAAATTGTAGGAGATAGGGTCTAGGGAGACCCAGTTTTGATCAGATGAATTCATCTGGCCAACCACCATCAACCAACTTGCTAACCTTCAATTATCTTGACTTTCTAGGCTCATGGTAGACCATATATTCATATGATGATGAATTTTGAAGTGTCCCTTGAGAATTTTGATCAATTGGTGAGATAAGTTGTTGGAGAAGTTACTTAGATACCCAGTCAAACTAGGGTTTTCGAAGGCAAATCACTTCCAATCTCTTGAAGAAAACTTGATCAATATGACATGTAGAGATCAATGGGACTCATATATGATGCTTAGAGACATTGTGTATCAATCCTTGTTGGTGCTCTTAGCCATGAGGATCTTAAACCCTAAATGTGAACTTGATAGATCAATGGGGATCATGCCCTACCTACAAAGGGGTTAGACAAATACAAATACAAATACATATTTTTGGTATTTTGGTTAGTAAAATGATGATATACAAGTATGATACAATCACATAGTGCTTGTTGATCTCTCCCCAAACAAACCCAATGAAAGAGGGGTAAGGATAATGCCAAGGTGTGATCCCAATGCTAATGCATATGATGAAATTGCATGAGGGATCTTTGGGTCAAAATTAGGGTCTTACAGCTACCCCTATTTAAGGACATTCTAACTGAGGAGGTGAAGAATAAAATATTCATATCGACTGAGTAGAATGAGCTTAAATAACAACATATAGAAACAAATTTTGGTCCCTAAGAGACCTCATGATGCATATGCTATGAATGTAAAAGAAAATTCTCTGTGGGGGAAATATTGCCACAAAGGAAAAGAAATCAGAGAGACAGAATATCCGCGAGAGCATAGTGCATTCCATAAGGAGATCTCACCGGGGAAACAAAGACTCTGGGGGGGGGGGGAAAGGATTATGCGTAGGCCAGGCTACGACTTAAAACTGCTGGGGAACTTAGAGGAGTTCCATGAAAAATGGAAATACTCAGCCAGGGAAACAAAACATCTGCAGGGGATACGAGTAAATTTGGGTAAAACTGACATACTTGAATCATGCCGGAAAAACAATTTCACTAAGGAAATGCTCACTCAACTCAACTAGGGAAGAAATAAACTTCAACGAAGGAGGAGCAGAAATCTATTATCCACTACCTGCTACTTGGTAAGGAGATAATAAAGATCTGACGGAGAGGACATCCGTCATCGGTTAGGATGAACATATCAAGGATGACTCGTTGAAAACTACTAGGAGGGAGTATTCATTACCGGTTCCTGGGTAAGAATAGCCTTGCCGGGGAAAACTGCAAAAAATAGGATTTACAACTACCAGTTACTGGGTAGGAGACCAAAGATGAGAATACTCGTCACCGATTAGGGTGAACATATCAAGGATAGACTCAGAAGGGAAGAAAATCCTTCATCGATCAAGATGAACATATCAAGGATAGACTTACCTGGGACGTCAAGGAGGATATTCGTCATCGGTTAAGATGAACATATCAAGGATAAACCCACTGAGTAAAAAGTAGGAATTACATCTATCGAATGCTAGATAGAATACCATCAAAGAGAAAATCCGTCATCGGTTAGGATGAACATATCAAGGATAGACTCTATTGAGGAGCAAAAATAGGAATTACATCTATCAGTTACTAGATAGACTACCATCGGAGAGAAAAATCCGTCACCGGTTAGGATGAACATATCAAGGATTAACTCTGTTGAGGGGAAAGAGAGGCAGGATTTATAACTACCGGCTACTGGGTAGAAGACTGCAAGGAGAAGGAAACCCGTCATCGGTTAGGATGAACATATCAAGGATTAGCTCTCTGGGGAATAAAATAGGGATTACGACTACCTTTTTACTGGGTAGAATACCAAAGATGAGAATATCCGTCATTGGTTAGGATGAACATATCAAGGATAAACTCAGATTGGGGAAGAAAATATCCGTCATCGGTTAGGATGAACATATCAAGGATATTCTTCCGGGAAAATAATGAATCCACTAGGGAGTCTACTGATGGGGAAAACAGGGGTACCTTTGCCGGGTATTTGGCAAGAAGTAATAAACTGCAAACTAAGAAGAATATTACCAGTTACTGGGTAATAAATCCTTAGGGGACCCAAAGAGCATCTATCTAGGTAAGAACTAGAAAGAAACGGCCAATCAAGACTCAACCCAATGAGGATATAACTCAAGGGGAGTGATTCCATCTAGATAATCCACTGGGGAGGAAACTAAAACAATAATCTTCCACGAGGAAATAACTCAGTAGGGAAAGGAGAAAGGTTAAAGTCTTTCTGCTTATGGGGCCGACACTCTACAATTGAAGGAGGACAGATGCCAGATTTGTATGAGGATAAAGTACCGCTATAACAGAGAATACGAGTCTCAAACAATGGATCAACCAATATGATGACGCAATTATGAAATTATATGAGTGTATATGTATATGTATATGTATATATGATGATTATGCTGACGAAATGATCGCAAAGGATACAAAGGTGTCGCAAATATTTGAATCATCGATACAATCCTCGGTCTATCCACAAAAGAGGGGCACAACTGCCGGAGCAAAGAGATCAACATCCCAAAGGCTCAACCCTAGCTGGGGAAGGAGGAAATCTGTTGAGGAAAGGAAACGTTATCAAATCTGGGGGAATTTTAGGCCAACACCATATTGAATGGGAGACAACCGTACAGAGGATAAATGCAAATAACTGCTCAGGAACAAGGAGGAAACTCTGACTGGGGATCGAGCTTGATGGCGACTGGTGGAGAAACCAATGCAATCTACTGATGGAACCAATCTTACTTTGCTGGAGATTAAAACCAACATCAATCCTGCTGAGGAATATACAAACTCCGCTGGCGAATATCCACAAACTCTACTGGGGAATGAGTCAACCAACTCTGTTGGGGATAGCTGAAGGGTTAACTGCTCGGGGGAACCATTAATGCTCCATATTTTGGACTTGTTGTTTTCAAAATGCTGTTGATATTGCTTTAAAATTCTTGCTTTTATATGTTTAAGAAAATGATTTTAATTAAAAATTTAATTTAAAAAATGATCATAATAAAAATTTAAACTATTTGGCTGAAGTAAATAAGAGTGGAATAATTGGATAAAAGCTCAACTTTATTTAATATAATGGTAGTCTGTAAATGACAAGACTCCATAGATATTTACAAAGTTGAAAATGGTAATTTACATGGAAAAAGGTTACATTGAACACAAATGATCGCTAATCCTTCTACCAACTCTTGATATTCGTTGTGCTTTTGGCCGCTACTGGGCATGATGAATTTACGTCAACCCTTGTGCTCAACAAAGTTTCTCAAAAATTCAAGATCGACAGGATGCAGTTACTTGCCATAATCCCTAATTTTTGCATAAGCTGCCCCAGGGTGGGGTACTCAACTTATCGGGAAAATTCTTTTCTTTTTTATGTCTCTAATTTTTGCCTGGATCGCCCTTTCGGGTTTTCAATCCACTGAGACGCTCATATATTACCTAAGCTGCCCTTTCAGGTTTTCAACTTAGTGAGCTGTTCTTTTCTTTTTAGGAGAAGCATTTCTTGACTGCATCTGCATTCACGGGACGAATGAACTCTTCACCATCCATAGCTGTAAGAATTAATGCACCGCCTGAAGAGGCTCTCTTAACAACATATGGGCCTTCATAATTAGGAGTCCATTTTCCCCTAGAATTCGGTTTAAATGATAGAATCTTCTTGAGCACAAGGTCTCACCTTCTTATCAAAAGCTTTCTTTATCCTTTGCTGATATAACTGACCATGACACATGACAGTCAATCTCTTCTCTTCAATCAAATTCAGCTGATCAAACCTGGTTTGACACCATTCATCCTTAGTCATCTTGGCTTCCATGAGCACATGCCATGATGGAATCTCAACCTCTACGGGGAGCAATTCTTCCATACCATAAACGAGTGAGAAAGGGGTTATCCCTGTTGAAGTGCGGATGGATGTACGATACCCGTGCAAAGCAAATGGGAGCATCTCATGACAATCCTTATACGTCATAACTATCGTCTGAATAATCTTCTTGATGTTCTTATTCGCAACTTCAACAACCCCATTCATTTTGGGTCTATAGAGATAAGAATTATGATGTGCAATCTTGAAGTCTTTACAAAGAGCTTCCACCATTATTAGTAATGATCTTACTTGGCACACCATAACGACATATGATCTGATTCTTGATAAACCTTACAACTACTTGTTTGGTTACATTTGCGTACGATGCCGCTTCAACCTATTTTGTGGCATAGTCAATTGCCACTAAAATGAAACGACGTCCATTTGAAGCTTTAGGCTCGATCATGCCAATCATATCAATTCCCCACATAGAGAAGGGCCATGGGGAGGAAATAACATTCAATAGTGTCGGCGGAACATGAATTTTGTCCACATAAATTTGACATTTGTTGTATTTCTTCACAAACTTGCAACAATTGCATGTCCATTGGAATGAGTACCAAAGGAACCTTCATGGACTTCAGTTATCAACAGGTCTGCTTCGTGTCTATACACGCATCTGAGCAAAACCATATCGAAGTTTCTCTTGTACAATACATCTCCATTAAGGTAGAAATTGCCAGATAATCTCCTTAAAGTCTACTTATCTTTCACAAATGCCCTATACGGGTAAATCTGACTTTGGAGGAAACACTTGATGTCGTAATACGACGACTTTTCATCTTTGATCTCTTCCACAGCAAACACATGAGCTGGCCTATCAAGACGCATCACAATCAAATTAGGAACTTCATTCCAGTACTTCACTATAATCATTGATGCCAATGTTGCAAGAGCATCTGCCACCCGACTCTCATCTCGAGGGATATGATGAAACTCAACTTTTGTAAAGAAAGTTGAAATCCTCCTCCAATAATCTCTATATGGTATCAAACCGGGTTGATTCGTCTCCCATTCATCTTTGATCTGATTCACAACCAAAGTTGAATCTCCAAAGACATCTAAATGCTTGATTCTGAGATCAATGGCCTCTTCGAGCCCCATAATGCAAGCTTCATATTCTGCCATGTTATTTGTACACTTGAAAGTCAATCTAGCTGTAAAGGGAAAATGTGTGCCTTGAGAAGTAATAATCACTGCCCAATGCCATTACCATATTGATTAACAACTCCATCAAATACCATGCCCCAACGGGAACCAGGTTCTGACCCTTCTTCAAGCAATGGTTCATCACAGTCCTTCATTTTCAAGTACAAGATCTCTTCATCAGAAAAGTCATACTGCATTGACTGATAATCTTCAATTGGTTGGTGAGCCAAATGGTCAGCCAAGATACTACCTTTGATCGCTTTCTGAGATCGGTATTCAATATCATACTCTGATAACAACATTTGCCAATGGGCAATCCTCCTAGTTAAAGCAGGCTTCTCAAATATATAATTGATTGGATTCATTTTGGATATCAACCAAGTGGTATGATTCAACATATACTGACGCAGACGCTTGGCAGCCCAAGCCAATGGGCAACAAGTCTTCTCTAGCATAGAATACTAAGTCTCATAGTCGGTGAACTTATTACTGAGGTAGTAAATTGCAAATTCTTTCTTTCCAGTCTCATCTTGATGACCCAAAGCACAACCCATACTATCTTCAAGCACAATCAAATACATGATCAATGGTCTTCCTTCAACAGGTGGAGACAAGATTGGAGGTTCAAGAAAATAGTCTTTGATACTATCCAAAGCTTTCTGGAAGTCTTCAGTCCAATCACAAGAATAATATTTCCGAAGAAGCTTGAATATAGGCGCACATGTGACAGTCATGTGTGAAATGAATCTTGAGATATAATTCAAGCGGACGAGAAAACCTCTGACTTGCTTCTCAGTTTTGGGCGCAGGCATCTCTTGTATTGCTTTGTCCTTGGCAGGATCAACCTCAATACCCTTCTCGCTGACAATAAAGCCCAACCACTTACCAGAACGAACACCAAAAGTACACTTATTGGGATTCAAGTGGAGTTTATACTTCCTCAAACGCTGGAATAGCTTCAACTAATGCTCAACATGTTCCTCTTCATCAATCAATTTGGAAATCATGTCATCGACATAAACTTCAATATCTTTATGCATCATATCATGAAAAAGAGTAGTCATTGCTCTTTTGTAAGTTGCACCAGCATTCTTCAAACCGAAAGGCATCACTCTATAACAGAATGTTCCCCAGGGTGTAATGAATATGGTCTTCTCCATGTCTTCGGGTGCCATCTTGATCTGATTATATCTGGAAAATCCATCCATAAACGAAAAGACTTTGAGTTTAGCAGTATTGTCTACCAACGTATCAATGTGCGGTAGAGGGAAATCATCTTTCAGACTGGATTTATTCAAATCTCTATAATCAACACACATGTGTACTTTTCCATCCTTCTTTGGAACATGCACAATATTGGCCACCCATTGTAGATACTCAGCAGTCACAAGGAAACCGACATCAATTTGCTTCTGCACTTCTTCTTTGATCTTCACTGCCATATCAGGATGCGTTCTTCTCAACTTCTGCTTGACTGGCGGGCATTCTGGCTTCAACGACAATCTATGCTCCACAATCTCAAAATCAAAACCAAGCATGTCTTGATAGGACCAGGAAAAAACATCTGAATACTCTCGAAGAAGATGAACCAACCCCTGCTTCGTATTTGGACACAGTCGAGACCCAATCTTGACTTCCTTCACATCATCTTCGAAACCCAAGTTGACTAACTCAATCTGCTCTTCGAATGACTGAATGGATTTTTCATCATGCTTAAGAAGACGAGACAATTCATCACTCACTTCTTCATCACTTTCCTCCTCGGCCTCAAACACAGGGAATTCAAAATTTGGAGAAGGAGAAGGATCAATGTATTCAATGGGGTTAGAAACCAACCTGCATAATGATTTGATATTTTGATTTTAGAGAAGTGAATTTGTGACCAAACATAATGCATATGGACAATTATATTATTTATTTATGTTTTTTGTGATTACATTTTTAGAATAAAGCAAAAAGTAAAAAAAAAAACGTCAAAGATATGGATGAATAGAATTAATTTTATTGATGATCAAATTTGAAAATGCCCAACAAATGTTCACTTCTCCCTTAGGCATATGAGAAGGATTTTTTTTAAAAACAAATAAAAGTAGTTACTTAGATTGATGCAAAATAACAGGAATATCAACAGCAGTCCAATTGTTGCAAGCCTTTCCATGCGTCACAAAATTGGTGCAGTCCTCTTCTTCGTCATTCTCTAGCACAACAGCTAAGTGTTGTTTATTGCCATGAATAAACCCTCCGCTACGAAAGCTGAGTTTCATATCCTCTGATCTAGCAGTTGATAAACCTTGTTGAAAGCCCAGACCGGCTCTGCCCTTGTTGTCAGAGACCTCTACCATGCGTCCCCACTGATCAACATTACCTTCTTCAACAATCTTCCTTGCATCTTTCAATGAGGACATAGGTGCCCCAACTTTCTTTTCAACAACAATATATAAGGCTTGTAATGGAGTTCCAACCTCATCCTCAGCTTCAACGTAAGAGAAAGATGACATGTGGCTAACCAACAACGCCTTTTCCCCACCAACAATGACTAATTTTTCATTCTTCACAAATTTGAGCTTCTGATGCAATGTGGAGGTAACAACTCTTGCCTCATGGATCCATGGCCTTCCCAACAGGAAACTATAGGCCGGGTGGATATCCATTACATGGAAAGTAATCTGGAAGTCACTCGGACCTATCTTCACTGGAAGGTCCACTTCACCTATCACTGTTTTGCGTGAACCGTCAAAAGCTTTGACGATTACACCGCTATACCTCATGGGCGCTCCTTGATATGATAACTTTGACAATGTTGAATTTGGCAACACATTCAATGATGATCCGGTGTCAACAAGCACATTGGATAAAGCATCACCTTTGCAATTCATGGAGATATGCAAAGCCAAATTATGATTCCTACCCTCCTCATGGAGTTCTTCGTCACAGAAACTAAGATTGTTGCAGGAAGTGATGTTAGCTACTATATGATCGAACTCATCCACCGTAACATCATGTTCCACAAACGCTTGTTCTAGAACTCTTTGCAGTGCTTCTCTGTGCGCTTCTGAATTCATAAGCAGAGACAATACTGAAATCTTTGAGGGGGTTTGGAGAAGCTGCTCCACCATATTAAACTCGCTTTTCTTGATCAACTGAAGTACCTCATTATTATCATTAGCCTTCAAATTACTGGATTCACCAGACTGACACTTTGAAGTACTAGTTGGATCTACAACAAGCACTTCCACCTTCTTACTGACAGTTGATTCTTCCTTATCTTTTGGGAACACCGGCCCAAACACTCGACCGCTACGGGTCACCTTAGTAACATCAACAATGCTTACTACAAATCTAGTCGTAGGCAATGGAACCTCTTGACCATCTTTCAACATTGTCGCATTGTACTAATACGGAACAGACTTATCAGATGAATATGGGATAGGACCCGCTAACCATATGACCAACGGTGATACCGATCTCTTACGGATGTTGTTACTATTACTGATGTCGTACTGAATTACTACTCTTTCTGGATTCTTGAAAACGGGCACTATGACATTCACATCGTCATTTACGTGACAGGAGAATCATACCTTCATCCATTAGCCGATGGATGTCTCTTTTCACAATTATACAACCCCTTGGATTAACACTGCATATAACACAACCGTCATTGCCATGCTCACAATTTTTCACCAAGCAAATGTCCTTATGCATCGTCACTAAAGACCTTCTGATGAAACAGACATCAAACACTTTGAACTCCCCAAGGCAGCTGTCTACCATATTGACTGATGAACTCCCATGAGCTGGCAGTGGGTTAGCTTTCATGTTTGGTGCACGGTCCTCAAAGGACATCATTCCACTCTTCACTAGCTTCTGAACTTCGTATTTAAATGGATATCAATTCTCAATATCATGTCTGGGTGCTCCTTGATGAAAAGCACAACGGAGTTCAGGCTTGTACCACCATGGAAGTGGTTCAGGAATTTGTGGAGGGTTCCTTGGTTGGAGTAGGTTCTTGAGAACCAAAGACAGATATAGTTCGTCATATGTCATAGGAATTAGGTCGAAAGAGACCTTCTTCCTCTCAAAAGTTTGTTGTTGATAATTGTTTGTATTGTTGTTGTTGAAGGTGTTTGCTCCTTGCTGAGGTTGTTGCTGTTGACGTGGTTGTTGTTGAATTGGTGTTGATTGATTTGCTGAAAATACTGGAATTACAGAGGATACTTGATGATGGTGTTGACGGGGTGGTTGATTCCTTCTGATCTAAGGCCTCATCTGCCTCCCACTAATCACTGCGTTGGCTTCATTGTCTTTCTTCTTCCCGAAACTGCTGACATATCTCTTACTCGATGATGTCTCCTCTTTTGACAATCGTCCTTCTCGGACACCTTCTTCAAGCCTCATCCCCATATTTACCATTTCAATAAAGTCACTGGGGGAACTGGAGATCATACGTTCATAGTAAAATGAACTCAGGGTCTTCAAAAAGATCTTTGTCATTTCCTTCTCCTCTAAAGGAGGGGTGATCTGAGCAGCTAACTCTCTCCATCTTTGCGCATATTCCTTGAATGTCTCCTTATCTTTCTGAGACATAGACCTCAATTAGTCTCTATCAGGAGCCATATCCATATTATACTTTTACTGTTTGACGAAAGCTTCTCCCAAATCGTTGAAAGGATGGATGCTTGCACAATCCAACCCCATATACCATCTGAGCGCCGCACCGGTCAGACTGTCTTGGAAGTAGTGAATTAACAACTGATCATTATCAGTTCGGGTAGACATTTTGCGGGCATACATCACCAAATGACTGAGCGGACATGTGTTCCCTCAATATTTTTCAAAGTCATGCACTTTGAACTTCACCGGAATCTTCACATTCGGCACCAAACATAATTCAACAGCACTCTTCCCAAAAAGATATTTTTCTCTCAACGTCTTCAATTCCTTGTGCAGCTCAAGAAATTGATCCTTCATCTCATCCATTTTCTCATAAACATTCGGGCCCTTAGATGGCTCAGAATGATAAATGGTGTCTTCTACGCGAGGTAAGGTGTGTACAACGGGAGGTGGCATAGACATTACCGGGCTAGATGTCGGCATAGAAGCAAAGGTAGGCGCAAAGCCTTCAGGCATGAAGTTTGGCGGTATTCCCCACGGGTATCCGACAGGCATGGCAGGCGCAAAATAAGCGGTAGCATCAGGCATGGTAGAGGTAGCCACCTATGAGATAACTGTCCTTTGAGGAGGAGGAGTTGCGGGTGTTGGAGAAGACTGGCTCTGAGCAGCTAGTACTGACTCCATCATGGCAGTCAGTCGAGAGATCTCGTCCTTCAGTTCTCTATTCTCTTTCTCAAGATGTTCCATGATTCTGGAGTGATTGGCGCGAGTGTTGTACTGATGAGTCAGTTTGGCTGAAGCACAAAAGAAACACCAATGAGACATCTGGCGAAAGAGAAACCTACTTATGGATTGCATTTTGAAATGCAATGCTTGTTTATTTATTTTTATTATTTTTCAAGGAACTTACTATATTATTTATATAATTGGAAGGATTACTCTGAGCACAATTTCAGAAACCAAATGAAAAGTACAAGAGTAAAGGAGACTATTCATCCTAAGGATCCCTAACAACAATATCAGAAGATCTGGCTGTAGGTGTAACACCCTAAACCCTAATAATAGAATTTAAATAAAAATTACAGGAAAAGGATGTTACTCCATCATAAATACTTCATAAATCATAAAACAACAGATGTTGCACATCGGAAATTTACTTAGAAACACCATAAAACATATCTGAATAAAGCTCAGATCTGACTTTCCTATGCACATTATGCAAAGCATTCACAATCTTCAGCTTCAAATGTTGGGGATCTTTACCCTCTTGATAGAAAAGACCTTCTAACAAAGTGTTATTAGGTTTGTCTCTCAAGGGGAACCCAAGTTGACGACGAGCCAAAGCAGGGTTGTAGTTAATTCCTCCTTGTGTACCAATGAGAGGCACATTAGAGAATTCACCATAACAATCAATAATCTCCAAACTGCTCAAACAAGGATCATACCAAACTATATTATCATTAGTGAGAGACATTAGTCTCTTAGACCACCATAGACATTGTTTATTCTCCACAAAAGCAGGTGTGTGAGGCAAGTGCGAAATAAACCACTTGTACATAAGAGGAATGCAACAGACAATAGTTCCACCACCTTTAGAGTTCCTTAGATGTAAAGAGAAATACATATCACCCAACAAAGTAGGCACAAGATTCCCAATCAAGAAAAGTCTAGTGGCATTAACATCGACAAAACCGTCAATGTTAGGGAACAAAGCGAATCCATAAATGAGCAACACAAAGATAGCTTCAAAAGCATCTACACTACATGTTTGAGCAAAAGTAGTAGCTTCCTTGATGAGGAAATCAGATGGCAACCCAAATAATCCTCATTTCTTCACCCAATGAGCCTCTATCTCAGACTTCTTCAAGTGCAGAGCTTCAGCAATAATATGAGATATGGGAATCTCTTCTATCACACTAAAAGATACCTTGCTAGAAATAGGTATTCCCAAGAGATGGGCATACTCTTCCAATGTAGGCACAAACTGATAATTTGGGAAAGTGAAGCAACGATAGATAGGATCATAGAACTGCACTAGCACACTCAGGAGTCCTTCAACCACATCAACATACAAGATAGATAGAAGCTTCCCATGACATTGCTTGAAGTCCAAGGGATCTAATACAAAAGATGATAGCTTCCTTAACTCTTTCAAGTCAGGACATCTGAAACTGTACTTCTTAGTGTTCCTCCGTCCATAATCCATGGTCTGAAAATATTTGCAAATAATACCTCAGTTCCTTGAAATTTTCATGTGATGAATGTTATGATGCGCATGAATGCATGAATGCAACAATCACAAATAAGGGATCACACACAAGGCAAACAAATAAAGGTCAAGGGATGAATCAAGTCATTGTCAAGATCAATCATCCATTTTCGTGGATTTTGGTTTACACCTTATCAACACCCAAGTTCCATTGATATTGACAAGACTTGATTGGATCAACCAAGAATCAAGGGTTTATTGTGAGTCACGAGCATGGAGTCTTGGTAAGAACCATCCCAAAGGAGTGAACTAAGGATAATAAACTGTAGATCATGTTCTAAAAATTTCCCAGAGTCTTAATTCCATCTATCGGATATTACGGGTTAAGATGATTGACTCATCAACCCATAATATTCTCAAGAGAAACTCGTCTGAGTGTAGTATCGCATAATAACTATTATCAAGTCTACACTTGAACAGTCTCTGCACTACGTCCTAAATAGGCCAAGAGGGGGTTGTTGGTTCTATGTGTTGGCAACAATTTTGGTAAAACCTAGAATGTTCACAAGTTGTCACATGTGTTGTCTTGACATAAGATAACATGTACCTGCAGGATGTTTAAAATGTGATTATGCAGGATTTTACGTTTTTAATGCTAATCTATGTATGATTGATAAGATGATTGAACGCGCTATCAATCAGTAATTACAACTAGATTGACTTATTTTCCAAAGAGATATAATCAGCTGTCATGAGAAGATATGAATGGAAAATAGTTTTAGAGTTTTATAATGTCCAAGCCCAGCCAATTGCTTCTATATAAAGGACATGGAAAACCTGGTTTGAGTCTTGTATGGTCGTGTGGTTTGTAAGCCATTCATTCATCCATAGATGATTGAATTGGACTGATTTTTGAGTTGTAATTTGTCCACTCTAAGCTTTGAAGCATGAGTGTGTGTTTACTTGATTGAAGCTTTTAAGCAAGATCAAGTATGTGTCTTTGAAGAGTGTATTCTTTTCATTGTAATTCTTGTTTTATATCACTGCTGTGATTGAGGGGGAGTAAGTAGGATCTCATATCTAAGAGTTCTTAGGTAGAAGTCACATGGGTAGAGATCAGGTGAAAAGACTGTAACTTGAAGTTGTTTACTGAGAGTTTTTGAACTGATTCTGTTTAGTGTATTTCCTTCCTGGCTTGGTAGCCCCCAGATGTAGGTGAGTTTGCATCGAACTGGGTTAACAATTGCTTGTGTCTCTTGCATTACTGTTCTTTCTGTTTTATCCTGTTTGTATTGTTCAGATATTAGTGTCGTGACATTACCTTCGACATCTCATATCTGATACCAGAATTTCAGGGGTAAATGTTCTACGGTCCTCAGCTTCTCGGACCCAAATTAGAGATAGTAGTGCCTAACCACAAATACTTGTGTGACATTTCCAAATCCAAAATGGTCTCCACTGAGCAGATGGATCTCAAGCCAACTTGTTAAGGACTACTCCATAAAAGTCGAAAATGACTATACCATCCTCCTATCTTAATTGCATTCAAGTTCGGGTTAGAACTTGTCTCACCACTCAGAGATCACCAAGAACAACAAGTAGATTATATCACATAAATATACATACATCACATATATACAATTATATACACACAACAAAGTAGGCTAAACCTACTGGAGACTAGTCCCCAGCTGAGTCGCCGCTTAATTTTTGTAGTGGTAAATTCATGATCATCAAGCTATGGATAAGCAAGACATCAAATAACAAGAGTCGCCACCGCGCTTTTATTGTTTCCAATGGAAAAGGGAAAAGTACGAACAAAACTCAAAAATAAGAAGTTTTCAAATTAAAACTAAAAAAATTCCAGAGATTACATGTAAGGAGGTTGGTTACACAGAGGGAAGGTGTTAGCACCCAAAGTGTGCTAGGTACTCCTAGGGAGCCCTTTCTTGTGTGCATATGTATTTTGTACAAAGTGATATTTACAAACAAATAGAATGGGGGATGAGAAAAGAATTCATTAATTATATTTTTGTGTTTGACAAGACCTTCGGACTCGTGCTTACGTACCAACGTAAAAATGAGGGATCAAAACCTCGTAGTTCGTGATACAAATTTCAAAGTGGATGCATTGCTTTTAATCAAAAATTAAGTTTGAAAGGCACAAGGGCCTAAAAGATAGTTTGAATGAGTTAGTTCTTTTTGGCTTTTGAAAATTTTAAGTCAAGTATAGTTAAGTTTATTTACAAGTTTGATTTAAGAAAAGAAGTTTGAAAATGCAATGGCATAAGGCCAAAGTTTCTAATTTGCAAAAGGTCTATGTTTTAAAAAAAAGACAAGTACAAACAAAGAAGTTTTTAAAAGGAGGGAGAGATTTTGAAATTAGAGATATGGGGATAAGATGAAGAGACTACTCCTAAGCAATTAATTTAAAAGTTAAGAGTTGAGAAGATTTGACCAATGGGCTGCAATCCAATATAGAAACCCCAAATTCCCTTGGATATTAGAATCAAGCAACACAAAATGCACAATATTAACTTGAAGAGCAAGGCATCAAATAAAGATAGCCACATCCAAGCTTATCCATTCCATGATCTTCTTCAAATTTGCCCATGTAGCAGATGAATTCCACAATGCCATAAGTCACAAGTTCAATATAACAGTTTCACAATGATCATGTTACAGATGAACTCAAATGGATCTTCAATGATTTATCAGATGAAGTTTCATATTGCAAGCACTTGGTTACATGAAAGTTGGGATTGGCCATGTCCTTTGCATAGGGATGTTGCCTAGATTCTAAGTCCAATTGCCCAAGATCAAACCAACAGTCCACATAATAGTTTTTTAGGGTTTTTGTTTCTTATTATGGACATTGATGGTCAAACACCACACAAACAAACAAAATATACACAAATAAGATATATCACACAATATGGTCCAAGTAGACAAAGTGAAAAGGAATTAATATAAACAATTAAAATGGTATGAAAAATGGCAAATGAATAGAGCTTAAAAATTAAAGTGCATTAAAAGTAAACGGCTTGAAATTAAATGTTAGTTGTTAATGAGTTAGAAGTTAGTATTGTTTTTGCTTTTGCTTTAAGTCATTCTTTGGAGAACACTCAACCCACTTATCACAAGCATGGATCCTTGAACCAAGACATCTTCCAAAGGAAGGAAAAAAGGCCAAGTGTCCATACAATACCATGAAAGAGGGTAGACTTACAATCTCACTAACTAGAATGTTAAGCCTTTTTGTGTCAAAAATTAGCGCTATGTTAAACAACCGTAATTGGACTTATGTAGAAGTCAGAACTATTTGAGGCCGGGCAATAGAATTTTGGTGTTAATGCATGTTAGAGATATAGTATAATGGACTATGCTAATGAAATATACCACACACAAAAAGAATATGCAAAAGAGGTGGCCTAATCTCATCCATACTTATGTTGATTTTTCAATCAACTAGCCTTAGGACTTTGAGATATCATAGGCCAAATGAGATGGATGCATAAAGAAGGGGAA
The DNA here is from genome assembly GCF_024323335.1 of Lathyrus oleraceus. NCBI lineage: Eukaryota > Viridiplantae > Streptophyta > Magnoliopsida > Fabales > Fabaceae > Lathyrus > Lathyrus oleraceus. The sequence goes on along the minus strand of NC_066584.1, from coordinate 191,719,605 downwards.
TTAGATGAAGAGGGAGGGGAATAGATCAACACTCAAATTGGTCAAAGGAGGACTTTTACCAAATTAAGATCATTCATTCATTTTGGGAGATGGAATGTACATTCCATCAATCCCTTAAATCCAATGATCTTAACCTAGAAAAGTCAAAACAAACTTGACCAAGGCCCAACAACACAAGTCAAACTTATACAAATCATCAAGATAGCTCAACACAATTATTTGGCATTTATTCAATTTAAAAATACTAAAAATAATGCATTAAATTAAATATGGTTTATCAAATTCCTAAAATCTCATCAAAACACCAAAGAAATGATCATGAGATTTATCATAGGTTAAACAAGGTCAAAGGACCTTGGAGAAACAAATTCAGAATTTTTGGAGACTTAAAATTATTTTTAAACAATTAAAAATATTCATAAAATCAATTAAATCATGAAAAATATTAATAATGATCCAAAAAATAATTTTAATTCAGAATATGAAAGAAGAATTTATTTAAATTTTTTTGGTGAAACTCTCATATTTTTTGGATCAATATTAAAATTAATATGAATTAATGAAAATCAAATGAAATAAAATGAAAATAAAAAAATCAAAAAAACATGGACCACTTGATCTCCCTCATTAATTGAGGTGGCAGATCAACCAACACCCAAGATTAAAACATTTTAAACAAGATCAATGGCTCAGAACCTATCCAACACATCACCTGCGCTGGACCTCCGCCCACCTTCTCAGGCGAGGTCCACCGGACTGGTTCACTCATCACCATCAAGAAAATGAAAAAAGAGGACATGATCTGAAGGAAAAAAAAGGCGTAGAGCACGAATCTGACCTCAATTTTAACTAACTCCAAATATATAGAAAGATACGAGGAGTTGAATTTTAAGGTGTTTCAATTGAGTTGCTTCGATTTGACCTCAAAGCAACTCAATCTTCTCGCCTACATTGGTAGGACTTCAGACAACCAAAGATCCAAGAGAATTGATTAGAATTGAGTGAGAATCAAAGAGAAGAAGTTTTCTGAAAATTACCTTCAATGTTGTGCAGAAATGGATCTTGCTTGCTTCAATCTTAACTTGATCACACTCAAGGAGCTTGCAGAAGTGGTTTGGCAATGGTACCAAGCTCTCGATCCTTGAGTTTTTCAATCTCCAAACAGTGAGATTCAAACTCAATTTGATGATCCACAACGCGCGTTCCACCAACACATGCGTCAACTGCGCTGCAAACATGTTAATCATAAGGAGCGACTGAGATTATAACTTGAGAAACGGATCACACGGTCTAGACCACAAACACATCATCACCGGAGCCAGAGCTCCGATTGTCTTCTCCGGCGAGCCTCGCCGTATTGGTCATCATCAACCATCACCAAAATTTCAAACAGGGACATGATTTTAAAGAGAAAACATCACTGAGCAGGAATATCACCTCCATTGCTTCCAATTCCAACTATATTGTGAGATATATGGAATTGAAAAATGAGGTTCATGATCTGAGTTGCTTCGGTTTAGCATCAAAATAACTCAAACACCTTGCCTACATTGGCAGGACTTCAGCCAACACAATAATCAGTAGAATTGAGCAAGAAACAAGGAGAATCGAAGAGATCAATTTTTTTGCAAATTACCTTCATGGAGGTCTGAGCTTGCTAGATCTTGATCTGAATCGTGCTTTGCTTCACTTCAATTGCTTGCAGAAGAGGAATGGAATGACTTAAAATCAATGGACTCCTGGAGAATTGAATTCCAAAACAGTGGAGATTCAAGCTCAAATTCAACTCAATTTTTCAGGTTTATCCTCTTGCTATGAAGGGTTTTTTGTGGGGAATCAAAGTTGGCGCAGTGTGTGTTAATTTTGGTCACAAGAGCTTCAATTTATAGAGGAATTGGATGATATTTGCACACTCTTTCAACTTTCCAATGTTGGCAAAATGATGTAAGTAAGTTTCATGGGCGCGCATAGGCCCATGAAATGATTGTTCAAAAGTCCAAAATGAAGTTCAGATGCATTGGAGATGGATTGGATTGCAAGGAAATTGAGCATTGTCATTTGAAGTTTGATCCATGCCACATGATACCAGCCTGTTTAAGCAATGCGCAGCCTATGCATTTCTCATCCAAAATGCATGAATTTTAGATCTTTGGAAAGGTGAGATAAAGAGGAACAAGTTTTATGTTTAACAATTTTTCATTTGGAGCTTGGGACTTGGAGATATTCGAGGTGGAAGTTTGGAAAAATTTGACATATCAAAATTTTTATATGTGTTAAGCCATATGTCTCAATATTCCACCTTGCTTAACTTTTTATAGGAGCTTCAAATGAGAAAAGTGTCTTCATAAAAGTCGTATCTCTCTCAAAGACATTCAAAGTGGTCACAAATTTCATGTCATTTGGATTTGAAATGATAGAGTTATGCATTTTTGAAGTTTGGCAAAATCACTTGATCAATGGTATAGGTCAAAAGTGACCTATAATGTAGCCTCATATCACATGTTCAAAGAAGTTGAATTTTCTATAACTCCAAACATCAAAGTTGAAGTAGACACATTGAATTTAATTGTTCAACTTGGAAATCTTTCATCTCATAAAAATTGAGGAAGTTATGGCCTTGGGAAGTTGACTTTCAAATTAGGGTTTAGACAAAATGACCTATAATGTTTCAACTTAGAAAATGATTTTCCAAGAAAAACTAGCTCTAGGTCTCAACATGAAAGTTGTTTATAATGTCATTTAGAGTAGGTTTTCTCTTGGAATCAGTTTCATATGGTGAAAATTGTAGGAGATAGGGTCTAGGGAGACCCAATTTTGATCAAATGAATTCATTTGGCCAACCGCCATCAACCAACTTGCTAACTTCCAATTCTCTTGACTTTCTTGGCTCATGGTAGATCATATATGCATTATATGATGAATTTTGAAGTGTACCTTGAGAAATTTGATCAATTGGTGAGATAGCTTGTTGGAGAAGTAACTCAAGATACCTAGTCAAACTAGGGTTTCCAAGGAAAATCACCCTCAAACTCTTGAAGCAAACTTGATCAATATAATATGTAGAAGCCATTGGGACTCATATATGATGCTTATAACCATTCTTGAATGGGTTAAATACACTTTTCCCCCCTGTAATGTTAGCGAGTTTAGGATTACCCCCCTGTAAAAATATTTTTTGTAAACCCCCCCTTATGTTATGTAGATTCCTTCATAGAACCCCCTAATATCCAGGTGGCATGGAATCTAATAAGAGGTCCTACACCTGGCATATTTTTAATTTTGTTAAAGTGATTATGTGTCATTTTACACTTTTTTAATTTCAAATACCCCCTTAGAAAATTAGGGTTCTGAACATAGCAGGGAAGACGAAGACGAAATTTCCAGGGGAAGACGAAGACGAAGAAGAAGAATGCAGGGAACGAAGCAAACGAGAAAGACGACCGCAGTGAAGACGAAGATGAAGACAACCTCAGCGAATACGAAGAAGCAATCCAGCTCAGTGAAGACGAAGATGAAGACAACCTCAGCGAATACGAAGAAGCGATCCAGCTCAGTGAAGACGAGCTCAGTGAAGTGTCCAAAGTCCGAGGTTAGTAAAAATTTGAAGTTCATCAATGTCGTAGGATAAAATTTTGAAATCAACAATCTTTGACATGTGGGTATAATATATTGACAGGATTCACAACACTTTAGTGTTACACTCCACCATGGGGGTGAATTTTACAGGGTTTTTGAAGAAGAAATTATATACAGAGGGGGTACGGATACGACAGTTAATGGGATACATGTTTCAAATTGGAACATGGATAACATTGAGAAGTTGTTGAGTAGGTTAGGGTATAAGGCTGATTGTGTTAGGGTATGGACAAAAGGTTTAGAAATTCAAGATGGTTTTTTTCTGATTAGGAAAGATGATGCTGTTGATGATTTTGCTCTATACTTTAGTGCAATGAATGTGAAAGGAGATTTGTATGTTGAACATAGTACTGGGAACATGGACCCTGCTGATTGGGAACCTAAATGTGTGAATGATGATGACCACCCCCCTGATAATGGAATTGATGGGTTAGATGAGGAGAAGGTAGAGGGGTTAGATGACAGTGAAGATGAAAGAGCTACTGCTTACTTTGATGGTTTTGAAGGAATAGATGTTACTAAGCCTATTAGGTGGGAGCCCAATAACAGTATGGAGGAGCCCAATAAGAGTATGGATTCAGATGATGTATACTATAGTGATGAGTTGAATAGTTCTGACCCAGATGATTCTTGTGATGAAGAAAGGTCCAAGTATGCTAGGTTTAGGAAAGAGCATCTAAACAAAGACTTTATATTCAAGTGGGGTATGGAATTCAACACACTTGATGACTTTAGGGCAGCTATCCGTGAGTGGTCAGTGCTTAATGGGAGGGAAATTTCTTTTGTGAAAAATGAGGGAGATAGGGTAAGGGTGGTGTGTAAGCATAAATGTGGGTTTTTAGTCTTATGCTCTAAGGTGGGCCACAAGGAGACTTTTGCTATAAAAACACTTGTACATAAGCACACATGTGCTAGGGTTTTGAACAACAAGTCTGCTAGCTCAAAGTGGGTGGCCAAGCATGTGGTAAAGAGGATGCAAACTTCTGATACAGTCAGGATAAGAGACATCATCCAAGATATGAGGCAAACATATTCTGTGGGTATTACTGTTGCAAAAGCATGGAGGGCTAAGCTAATTGCCAAGAAGATAATTGAAGGTGATGCTGACAATCAGTATGCTTCCATATGGAGGTATGCAGAAGAACTAACAAGGGTAAACCATGGCAACACTGTGAAGATAAATGTAGAAAGACCTAGTCCATCCATACAACCAAGGTTTGGGTCATTTTATTTCTGTTTTGATGGCTGTAAGAAAGGCTTTATTCATGGATGCATACCATTTGTGGGGGTTGATGGATGTCACTTAAAGACCAAGTATGGTGGACAGTTACTTATTGCTGTAGGCAGGGATGCTAATGATCAATACTTCCCTTTGGCATTTGGTGTGGTTGAAAATGAAATAAAGGAGAGTTGGAGATGGTTTATACAACTACTAATGGAGGACATTGGTCAGGATAGAAGATATGTATTTATCTCTGATCAACAGAAGGTATGTATTTAACTCTATCTTTCTGTTGCAAATTATTCTATTCTCTAAATGTTGAAAAAATTTCTATTTTGTATCAGGGACTTGTGGCTGTATTTGAAGAATTGTCTGATACTATTGAGCATAGATTATGTCTTAGGCACTTGTATGCTAATTTCAAGAAAAGGTTTGGTGGAGGAGCCCTTATTAGAGATTTAATGATGGGAGCTGCTAAAGCCACATACTATCAGGCATGGGTCCAAAAGATGAATGAATTGAAGAATGCAGATCCCAATGCTTGGACTTGGTTGATGGCTGTTCCTACCAAAAGCTGGTGTAAGCATGCCTTTTCTTTTTACCCTAAATGTGATACATTGATGAATAATATCTCAGAGTCTTTTAATGCTACCATTCTAGCTGCTAGGGACAAACCTATACTCACAATGTGTGAGTGGATAAGAAAATATCTGATGAATAGGTTATCCACCTCTGCAAGTAAACTAGAAAATTGGCCACATAAGGTGATGCCAATACCTAGGAGAAGGTTAGATAATGAGGTGTTCAGGAGTGGTCATTGGTTGCCAACATGGTCAATTGCTGAGACTTTTCAGGTTACACATAGTTACAACACACATGAATTTATTGTTGACATTGCTAAAAGGTCATATAGTTGTAATTTTTGGGAATTAGTAGGAATTCCATGTAGGCATGCTGTAGCTGCTCTGAGTTATAGAAAGCAAAACCCTGATGAATTTGTTGATGCTTGTTACACAAGAGAAAAGTTTGCACTATGTTATGGATTTTCAGTAAGTCCAATCAATGGTCAAGATATGTGGCCAGAAGTTGAGATGGAACCACCTCTACCACCTGCATATAAAAATGGTCCTGGTAGACCTAAGAAGATTAGGATAAGAGAAAGTGGAGAGGATGGTGCAAGGAAGAGAAGATCTGGTGTTGCATATAAGTGCACCAAATGTGATAATTTTGGTCACAATGCTATGACTTGTAAGGCTACCACTCAGGATCCCAATGCACTTAAAAGAAAGGTAATTCATTGTGATATACATTTTGTCTTACATTCTACATTCTGTCTTACATTCTTCATTGTGATATGCATTGTGATGACAACCATACATTGTGTCTTACATTGTAGAGAAAACCTAAAAAAGGACATGTGCCAACTGCAACTGATATGCCAACTGCAAATGATATGCCAACTGCATCTGATATGCCTGCCCCAACTGCAACTGATATGACTGTTCCAACAAATGTGCCTGTTCCAACTGCAACTGATATGACTGTTCCAACTGCAACTGATATGACTGTTCCAACTGCAACTGATGTGCCTGTTCCAACTGCAACTGATATGCCTGCCCCAACTGCAACTGATATGACTGTTCCAACAAATGTGCCTGTTCCAACTGATCCATAGCCTCCAACTGATATGCCTGTTCCAACTATTATGAGTCAAACAGGATCTAGTGTGGCTGCCTCAATCACAAAACAATCCAGAAAAAGGGTTGAAAAAAAACCTATCATCAAAAGAAGGCAAAGTGAGAGGATCAAGTTGAGTTGGTTTAAAAGACCCATAACAGGTGAAGGAATATCTAGTGACAAACCAATTACCCTACCAGAAAATGAAGACATACCCACTTCAAAATGAGGGACTGATTATTATGTTTCTGCTATGTATTTTGTAATCCTTTTGGAAAACTCTTTTGTAATGCCAACTGATCTTTGAAGACATGTGTATTTTGTAATCCTTTTGTAACAAACATATGCACTTACTGTGATGATCAATTCTAATGTATCAGTTTAACATTATTGGTGTGTATTGTCTATAAAACACAATGGCTAGTCTGTCACATTTTTTTCTTGTGTTTCATAAACCATGAATTCTGCAGAGAGCCATGGCTAGTCTGTGCACTAATCTTACAACAAAACCATGAATTCTGCAGGACCTAAAGAAAAAGCCAAAGTATTTAATTACATTCACCTTGAATTCTGCACTGAAAAAGTTTAAGAGATAGACTACATTAATATATTTCAATTTATTTATATGTTTACTATGTCATATTTTCTTTAGAATTACTGACTATAAAATTGTTCTGTAGTTTTCTGATGATTTTGCAATTTTGCTCTTTCATTATGATATAACTTTTTTCTGTCATTATTGGTAGATTGAATGCTGAAAGTTTAATCAAATAATGATGCTGCACTGACAGTTTAAGATTGATGAACAAATTACATTTCATTGATGAACACATTACAAGTTCAACATTACATTGCTGAAAAACACTAATGACATAACAATTACATGACAGACTCATTAGACTAACTTAACCATAGCTGCTATCAACATCCATGACAGACCAATTACAAACATTAACCATAAATTTTTCCTCTTTTCCATTGCAATCTTTTTCTTCAGTTTTTCTAACTTGTTAAGCTTTCCGACTCTGCAATCTATCTCCTCAACAATCTCTTTAGCAAATTCAATCAAATAAGCCTTGTTGACTTCACATTGGCGGCATCCGGACGGATTGGTTTCTTTCACTGCAAACTCACTGACCAAATCATCCCACAAAAATAAACCGCACCCATTCTGCAATTTGAGACAAACACCACCAACAATTAATTTCGAAATCAAACTCAAAATAATAAAATGCTTCAAAATTGCTCACCATATTATTCCTGCATTTCCAAAATTTGCGACCGGGGTTTTCAATTGACTTGGAGACCAACAACTTCATGGTTTCATTGCATCCACATCTTGGTAAGCCGCTTCCAACTTCACTCGTGGAAGATGCCTTGTTGCCACCCATAACCCAGATGAAGGGGACACGGACGAAGATGAAGAGAGGGATGGATTTGGGGTAGGGATGGATTTCACGAAGAGAGAGAGGGATGGATTTGGCATAGGGATGGATTTCACGAAGAGAGAGAGGGATGGATTTGGAACCCTAATTTCTAGTTTATGCCATGCTGGAGACCTAATGAAGATTCACATGTGAAAATAAAAAAATTAAAAAGCCACGTCTGAAATAAAAAACCAAGATTCCATGCCACCTGGATATTAGGGGGTTCTATGAAGGAATCTACATAACATAAGGGGGGTATTGAAAAAATAACTTTACCAGGGGGGTAACCCTAAGCTCGCTAACATTACAGGGGGGTAAAGAGTATTTAACCCTTCTTGAATTGATTCTTGGTTGTGCTCTTTGTTCATGAGGGTCTCAAACCCTAGATGTGATCAATGAATTAAGGAAATCATGTCCCTTACCTACAAAAGAGTTAGATTGATACAAAGACATATTTTTGGTTTTTTGGTTAGTAAAATGATAATATACAAGTATGATATAATCACAAAGTGCTTGGTGATCTCTCCCTAAACAAACCCAATGAAGGATGGGTAAGGAGGATGCCAAGGTGTGATCCCAATGTTAATGCTTATGATGAATTTTCATGAGGGATCTTAGGGTCAAAATTGGGGTCTTACACATACACATAATGTCATTCATCATAGAAAATAAATTTCAATGAAACTAAGGTATTGTTTGTAAATATTTTTAGACTATGTATTATGGATGAAGGAACACTAGGAAGTATGGTTTCAGATGTCCTGATTTGAAAGAGCTAAGGAAGTTGTCATCCTTTGTATTAGTGTAAGACCCCAATTTTGACCCTAAGATCCCTCATGGCATCATAACATTCCATTTGCATTGCCTCAAGGATCTTTAGCATCTTGGTTCCCTTTGCCTTTGGGTGGGACTCCTTGTGATTGGTTTGAGATCACCAAGCATGCTTGAATTATACATCATTGTTTCTCTTACTTTTGTTTACTAACCAAAAGCACAAAAATGTGTCACTAACATCTTTTGTTTGAAGCTTGAGTATCATCCAAGACACTTTGTGGGTTCTATTTAGATGATCAGTCAACACAAGGGAACGACTTGAGATACTTCCAACAGGTTGAAATGGGGTCTATTCGTCAGTCAAAACGTTAATCGTGAAGGAGCAAAGGTTTGTTCATAAGCTATCATGCTCGCTAGGCGAGCAGAATGGGTCGCCTAGCGAGTCCCAAGAAATCCACCTGAATCACCTACGCTCAGAGGAATTTCTTGAACTGTCATGCTCGCTAGGCGAAGCCCACGTGTTTAAAAAAAAACGAAAAACGAAATAAATAAATAAATTAATAAATAAAATATAACAGAAATGTTTTGGACTTGGGCCTCTCTCATTTGAGCCCACAGGTCCACAAAAATCAGGTTATAAATTCAGAGTTTCAGTGAAACAAAAGGCAATTCTATTCCTATTACCCTGGCTAGGAAAAAGATAGTGAGAGAAGAGCTAACAGAGTTCAGAGCAACCTCCAGAGACTGAAGGTAACTCATCTGCAAAGAACCAATTCCATCTCATATAAACCCTCAGATTGCTTTGCAAACCCAACCGGGCAATTCAATTTCATTCGATCTTTCCAATCGGGTTTGCCTTATTCCCATTACTTTATGCTTTTAGTTTGAATTCTCTAAATGTATGAGGTATTATGGGTGAATTTGATACCCTTTTGATGCATGTGTTTGACAAGAGGTTTAGGCCTCCTACCCTTGGTTGCTTTTTGTGAGCTTTTTGCGAATTTTAATGGCATGATTCATGTGGTTAAATTTTGATTTGGGGGAAACTCTTGATTACCCTATCTTGTTTCTCTAACCTGTTTGTTGAGTTTTGTTTTGTGAGGGCTCACATACTCTTGCAGAGATGGCTTGCCTGGTGTTCCACTTTATTTGTGGGGTACCACCTGGAGGTTTATTTCGATTGCCTGTACTGACTCACTTTCTTTGATGGTGTTAGCTTGGAAGGATCTCTGGGTTTCTTGTTTCTTGAGTTGCTGTTACTCCGGATCTTTATCCGCGTGGTACTTTATTTTTCTCGCATGTTACCGATTTCTTAGGTTTCGCATAGCTTGTCGTGGCATGTCATTTAAGGTAGCGCGGTTCCTTCATCTAGGACTACCTTTTTGCATGAGCATCCCTAAACACCCCAAACTCATTGATTTTTCTTCTCCTAAGAACACATTATCTCCTTCTACTACTGGCGAGTAAGTCTCCAAAGGTCGAGCATCCGGTAGATTGCGTAGTAACGTCGTTCACCCCAAAACAGAACCCTTACCCCATAGGTGGTCGAACTACGTTTTGTTCTGATTTTCATCCCAGATGAGATATGTAGGCATAAGACGCGATGTCTTAGCGAACACACTCCTATTTAACCCATAGGTAGCCGAGCTACGAAGACTCTGATTCTCCTATTAAGATGAGATACGTTTGCAGTGGATGCGACGTCCGTGCGAGTCATTTTCTTTTGACTCTTCTTTTAGTAAGTAGTACATTAGATAAACATACACGCTTTTCTCATCCCTTCAATCATGTTTGCACAAATAAATTTTCAAAAAAAAACAACAACCTTTGCAACAAATGTGAAAAGGGCTCCCTAGGAGTACCTAAGATGCTTTGGGTGCCTAATACCTTCCCATTTCATAACCACCCCCCTTACCCAGATCTCTGACATTTTTACTAGTTTTTGATTCGATAAAACTTTTAGGTTTTTGTTCGCTTTCTAACCATTCCTTTGGATAACTAGAAGTGCGGTGGCGACTCGACTTGTATGATTTACCTTGGATTTAGTCAATATCTCTAATGGTAACGAATACCCTGCTACAATTAGATCCCTTGGAATTAAAGCAACGTCATGGGAAGCTCTTGTGTGTACTATCTACTGATGTGGTTGAATGCCTTTTGAGTGTTTTGGTTCAATTCTATGACCCTCTCTATCGGTGCTTCACTTCACCTGACTATCTACTTGTGCCTATGTTGGAGGAGTATGCCCATCTCTTGGGTATACCCGTATCAGACAAAGTACCTTTCAGTGGATTAGAGGAGATCCCGAGATCTCACGTTATAGCCTAAGCTCTTCATCTGAAGAAATATGAGATTGATGCTCACTTGGTGAAGAAAGGAGGAATCTTGGGGTTGACTTCTAAGTTTATCATTGGTAGAGGTATTGTCTTTGCTCAAGCCGGTAACATGGATGATTTTGAAGCTATCTTTGTTTTGCTCATCTATGGTCTAGCTTTGTTCCCTAACATTGATGGTTTTGTTGATGTTAACGCCATTAGAATTTTCTTGATTGGGAATCTTGTTCCAACTCTGTTAGGTGACATGTATTTCTCTTTTCATTTAAGGAATTCTAAAGGCGGTGGGACTATTGTGTGTTGTGTTCCTCTTCTGTACAAGTTGTTTATTTTGCACTTGCCTCAGACGCCTCCTTTCTTGGAGAACTGACAATGTTTACGCTGGTCTCAGAGACTTATGTCTCTCACTAATGATGATATTGTTTGGTATGATTCTGCATTAGGTAATTTGAAAATTATTGACAGTTTTGGTGAGTTCTCTAACGTGCCTCTCATTGGTACGCAAGGAGGAATCAACTATAACCCTGCTTTGGCCCATCGTTAACTTGGGTTCCCCTTGAGAGACAAACCTAATAACATTCAGTTATAGGGTCTATTCTATCAGGAGGGTAAAGATTCCCAACTTTTGAAGAATAAAATGGTACGTGCTTGGGATAATTTGCATAGGAAAGGAAGATCAGAGCTCGGTCCATGCAATCTTGTAGCTTTGGAAGCTTACACTATTTGGGTGAAGAAGAGAGCTATGGAGCTCAAGATGTCGTACGCTTGTGAGAGACCTATGTTTTGATTGTGGCTGAACCATTAACTCTCCCTAACCAAGATGTAGAGGAGTTGGAAGACACACTTGCCAAGATGAAGCAAAAGTGAGATTTGTGGGAAGGGCGGTTCCATGCTTTGAACCAAAAGCATGAAGAGTTGCAGCTTGAGTCGAAAGTAAAAGATGCGCTTACTGAGATTCTTGAGGAGCGTGCAGTGAAGAGACAAAGGGAGCCAGAGGATTTATTTTCCTTTAGCATGCCTCCACCTTCAGGTGATTGGAAGAAGATTGTTGGTCAGCTTGTCCTCGAGATGGCTCAGATGTAGACATCCTTTGAGTCAGAGATTCGATGCATCCTTAGGAAGTACACTCCCATAGCTACATCATATGATGCATTTTCTAAGGATCCTTAGGATGACATTTTCCTTTTTTCTTTTATTTATATTTTGGTTTCTAAAATTGTACTCAGTGTAATCCTTCCATAATTTTATGAATAAAAATATATTTTATGGTCAATTGAATTATTATTATTGTTGATTATTATTATATTTGCAAATAAGACTTCATATGTTCCTTGAAATTAAAAACAATCAAAAACATTATATTTCATGCATCATTTGCATAACAGGTTTTTCGCGTCAGGTGTCTTATTAGTTCTTTTTCTGTGTTTCAGCCAAGATGACTCACCACTACAACACTCAAGCTAATCGTTTGACAAGAATGGAGCATCAAAAGTAAGAGAACAGAGAGTTGAAGGATGAGATCACCCGACTTACGACATTGATGAAGTATGTGTTAGCTGTTCAGAGCCAACAATATCTACCTCACGCAACTCCTCCCCCTCAGAGGACTGTTCTCTCAGAGATTACTTCATCAACTGTTCTTGTGGAGGCTAGCTAGTCTGTTCCTGCCCTGCCAGCTGGATTCCCGTCGAGAATGCCATCTAATTTTGTGCCCAAAGGGTATGCGCCTACTTTTGCTTATGTGCCGATATCTAGCCTGGTCCTGATTGTGCCTCCTTTTATTGTTCACACTCTGCCTCGTGTCGAGGACACCATTTACCACTCTAAGTTGTCTAAAGGTCCAGATGTTTATGAGATGATGGATGAAATGAAGGATCAATTTCTTGAGTTGTGCAAGGAATTGAAGACTCTAAGAGGAAAGGATTTGTTTGGGAAGAGTGCTGTCGAGTTTTGTTTAGCGCCCAATGTCAAAATTTCGGTGAAATTCAAGGTCCCAGACTTTGAAAAATACAAAGGGAATACTTGTCCGTTGAGTCATCTTGTCATGTATGCCAGGAAGATGTCTACTCAAACTGATAATGATCAACTGCTTATTCACTACTTCCAGGATAGTCTGATTGGAGATGCCCTGAAATGGTACATGGGCCTGGACAGTGCCAACATCCATACTTTCAACGACTTGGGTGAGGCCTTTGTCAAGTAGTACAAGTATAATATTGATATGGCTCCAGAAGAGATCAGTTGAGGTCTATGTACAGAAGGAAAAGGAGACATTTAAAGAATATGCCCAAAGATGGAGGTAGTTAGCTGCTCGGATTAGTCCGCCTTTGGAGGAAAAGGAAATGACCAAGATTTTCTTGAAGACGCTGAGTTCATTTTACTATGAACGAATGATTGTAAGTGCCCCCAATGATTTTACTGAGATGGTGAACATGGGGATGAGATTAGAGGAAGGAGTCTGGGAGGGGCGTCTGTCCAAAGATGAAGTGTCAACAAGCAAAAATTATGGTGGTAGCTTCTCCAAGAAAAAGGAAGGAGAAACTAATGTAGTATCAGTTGGGAGGCAAAGGAGGCCTCATGTCAGGAAAAGTTCTTAACCCCGTCAACATCAACATCAAGTATCATCAGTTATTCCAGTTTTTTCCAATAATTCAACTAATCAATTAGTTCCAATTCAATAAGAACTTCAATAACATCAACAACAACCGCAATAGCGAACCAACAAAAACAACAACAACAATCATCAACAAAACTTCAAGAGGAAGAAGATCTCTTTTGACCCTATTCCTATGACATACGCAGAGTTATACCCGTCTTTGATCGTTAAAAATCTTATCCAGCCAAGGAACCCTCCTCAAATTCCTGAGCCACCGCCATGGTGTTTCAAACCGGACTTACATTGTTCTTTTCACCCGGGAGCCCCTGGTCACGACATTGAGAATTATTATCCCCTGAAGTATGAAGTTCAGAAGCTAGTCAAGAATGGTATGACATTATTTGAGGACAAAGTGCCGAATGTGAAAGCCAACCCATTTCCTGCTCATGGTAACGCTTCTGTAAACATGGTGAACGGTTGTCCAGGGAATTTCAGAGTATTTGATGGACATCGTATCCGTAGGTCTTTAGTGGAGATCCATAAGGATTTGTGCAAGGTGAGCCATTGTGAACATGGCCATGATGGTTGTGTCATTTGTAGTGTGAATCCTCGTGGCTGCGTAATTGTCAAAAGAGATATTCAGAGATTGATGGGTAATGATGTGAATGTGATAGTTCTAGTATTCAACACCCCTGAGAGGGTAGTTATTCAATATGATATCAGTAATAGCAATAATGTCAACAGATCGGTATAGCCGTTGGTTATACGGTTAGAGGGTCCCGTCCCTACCCATCCGACAAAGTTGTGCCATACTAGTATAATGCCACTATGATAGAAGATGGTCAAGAGGTTCCTCTTCCAGTTGCAGACTCATTGGTGAATATTACGGATATTGCAAAAGTGACCCGTAGTGGTCGTGTGTTCAGTCTAGTGTTTCTGAAGGTAGTGGAAAACACATCCATGGGTAAGAAGGCAGAGATTCCTGCAATAGATCCAGTTAGTACTCCAACGTGTTAGTCTAGTGAATCCAACAAGTTGAATTCTAATAATGATGATGAGGTGTTGCGCTTGATAAAGATAAGTGAATTTAACATTGTGGAGCAGCTGCTCTAAACGCCGTCCAAGATTTATGTGTTGTCATTATTGATGAATTCTGAGGCACACAGGGAAGCATTACAAAAAATGTTGGAACAAGCTTATGTGTAACATGATGTTACTGTGGATCAGTTTGACCACATTATTGCCAACATCACTTCTTGTAAAAACTTGAGCTTCTGTGATGAAGAAATTCCGAAGGAAGGCAAGAATCATAATTTTGAGCTCCATATTTTGATGATTTGTAAGGAGGACGCTCTGTCCAATGTTTTGGTTGACACAAGTTCATTGTTGAATGTGTTTCCAAAGTCAACTCTAGCAAGACTCTCCTCTCAAGACGCCCCGATGAGGTACAGTGGAATGGTTGTTAAAGCGTTTAACGGTTCTCGTAGAACTGTCGTTGGAGAAGTGGACGTTCCAGTGAAGATAGGTCCGAGTGATTTCTAAATTAATTTTCAAATGACGGATATCCACCCGGCCTATAATTGTCTGTTGGGAAGGCCATGGATTCATGAATCCGGAGCGGTGACGTCTACTCTACACCAAAAGCTGAAATTTGTGAAGAACGACAAGCTTGTCGTTGTTGGTGGAGCGGTGAGCCATTTATCATCTTTTACTTATAATGATGCTGAGGAGGAAGTTGGAAGGTCGTTCCAAGATTTTTCCATTGTTGATGAATTGAAGAAAGTTGGGGCACCCATGTCTTCTTCAAAATATGTGCAAAAGGCTATTTAGGCTGGTAGTACTGATAAGTGGGGGCATGCTTTGGAAGTTGTGGAAAATAAGAACAGAGCAGGGATGGGATTTCAACAAGGGCCATTCAACACCAATGTCAAGGTTATGCAACCAATTTTCCATAGTGGAGGGTTCATTCATGAGGATGATCAACACTCAAATGCCATTATAGAAGATGGTGATAAAGACGAGGCTTGTGAAAACTTTGTGACACATGGCCAGACTTGCAACAATTAGGTTGTTGTTGATGTTCCTACTGTTATGCACCATTCTAAGTAACTTGTTTTCATTTATTTTAAGAAAAATCCTTCTCCTATGCCTAAGATAGAAGTGAACATTTTCGGGCATTTTCTTATTATCATCAATAAAGTACAATTTTATTCATCCACATCTATGATGTTTAATTTTTACTTTTCTCTTTTTTTTGAAAATGGTAATCACAAATAACAAAAATAAATAATAATCTTTCCATATGCATAATATTTGTTTATACCCCACTTCTATAAAATCAAAATATCAAATCATTATGCAGGTTGGTTCTCAAACCCATTGAATATAATGATCCTACTCCCTCTCCAAACTTTGATTTTCCCGTGTTTGAAGCTGAGGAAGAGTATGATGATGAAGAAGTATTTGATGAATTATCCCGTTTGCTTGAGAACGAGGAAAAAGCCAATGATCCATTCGAAGAGTAGATTGAATTGGTTAACTTGGGTTCCAAAGATGATGTAAAGGAAATCAAGATTGGGTCTCAACTGTGTCCAGAAGCTAAGAAGGGGTTGGTTGATCTACTTCGTGAATTATCTGATGTGTTTGCTTGGTCTTATCTGTCGCAACCTAAAAAAAAGAATGCGAAAAAAATAACCGGCGAAAAAAGAAATGACAGAAGAGTTGCCACCGTGCGTTATTTATCCCAAAGGAGGGAAAGAAAACGCTCGAAGTAAACCTGGAAAAAGGAAATGAAAAGACAAGGTCTCGCAACCAAACCTTGGGTTCGGGAGTCGATTATGCGAAGGGAAGGTATTAGCACCCCTACACATCCGTAGTACTCTACGGGATCCAGTCTTGTTGTTCTTGTCTAAAGGGTGTGGGTTTATCTAATGTACTATTTACTAAAAGAGGGGTCAAAAGAAAATGACTCGCACGGATGTTGCATCCACTTCATACGTATCTCATATGAATATGAGAATTAGAGTCTTCGTAGCTCGGCTACCTATTTGTTTGTGTTGTGTTTTTTAGATGAACAACGTTACTACGCAATCTACCGGGTGCTCGACCTTTGGAGACTTACTCACCTGTAGTAGAAGGAGTTAACGTGTTCTTAGGAGAAGAAAAATCAATGAGTTTGTGTGTGTTTTAGGAATGCTCATGCAAAAAGGAAGTCCTAGACGAAGGGACCGTGCTACCTTAATTGACATGGAAACGAGAGACTATACGAAGCCTAACAATCCTATGGGGAGACGATCACACCATAGAAAACATATATCATAGAGTAAACACACCAATAAGGGGGCTCAAACATACATGGGTAGGGCTTTAGTCAAGAGGGGTCATATCAACCTCGACAAACAAGCCATGGCAGGGTAATCAAATGGGCTCTTAACCACTGACATTGAACGTCAGGGTGAGCAGATCAAAAGGGTAATGAGGATAAGACCTCATAGCTCTTAACCCTGGAGAGGGTAAGCTCATGACAAAAAGTGGGGATTCAGAAAGGTGGAACCCTCTCCACTGACTGACCGGACAAAAGATCTTGGGCTTTTGTTCTAAAGCATCAACACGTAGTACGAGCATAAAGAACGACACACTGAATAACGGGGGATTGACTACTAATCCCTTTTATCCGTCAATTGCCTCTTCATGGAGGTCTTTAGCACTGGTGCCTCTTCTCGGAGGTCTTTATGCACAAAAGTAAACAAACAAAAGAAAACATCGCCTCCTATTGAGGTCTTCCAGCTAAGAAAGCGGTAAAATGCGGGAGAGATGTAAAAGGGATCAAAAGATCTACCCCACGGATAAAGATCCGAAGTAACATCAACTAAAGGAGCGAGAAACTCGGAGATCTCTCAAGCTAGCACCATCAAAGAAAGCAAGTCAGCAAAGTAATCAGAATAAATCTCCAAATGGTATCCCACAAATAAAGTGGAATACCAAGCAAGCTATCTCTTCAGGAGCCATGTGAGCCCTCACAAAAACTCAACAAACAAGTTAGAATAACAAGATGGGGTGTAATCAAGAGTTGCACCAAACAGAAGAACCATAACAACCACATGAATCATGTTATTAAAGTTCACAAAAAGCTAACAAAAAGCAACCAAGGATAGGAGGCCTAAACCTCATGTCCAACAAATGCATCAAAAGGGTATCAAAAATTCAAAGTCAGGGGGCAAGGATCCGCACATCAAGACATGACATACATACTAAAACATGTACCCGGATGTAATAGAAAACATGTCATAACAAACACAGAACAAATTAGAGAGCAAAAAAAAACCAACTACTGTCACGATTGTTACTCTCTCGCTTAACGAAGGCTTAGCGAAGCTTCGCTGCAGGCTCGCCTAGCGATGGGCTAGCGAATGCCTGCGGGTTCTGGATTCTCCATTGATAATAGTACGATTTCAGAGACCCCAAACCCTATGGTATCCATCTCAGCAATGAAGTGATTAAACATTCAAGGCATTATTCTACACATTCATGCACATCTAAGACCACATGTGAAAACTAACGATGCCCACTCTTACAAATTCACCCATGATGCCTCATACATTCAGAAATTTCAAATTGAAAGCATAAAGTAATGGAAATAGGGCAAACCTGATTGGAGAGATCGAGTGAAATTGAATTTCCCGGTTTGGTTTGCAAAGCAATCTTAGGGTTTATATGAGATGGAATTGGTTCTTTGCAGATGAGTTCACTTCAGTCTCTGGAGGCTACTCTGAATTAGTTAGTTCACTCTCTAGGGTTTTGTTTCAATGAAATTTAGAATTTATAACCTGATTTTCGTGGCTTTGTGGGCTCAACTGAGAGAGGTCCAAGTCCAAGATTTTTCTGTCATATTTTTTATTTTTAAAATGCGTGCGCTTCGCCTAGCGAAGAATCTGCTCGCCTAGCGAGCATGACAGTTCAGACTCTGGTGGCTCGCTAGGCGAACCATTCTGCTCGCCTAGCGAGCATGACAGTTCAAGTCATCTTTTCCAAATTTGTAACTTGTGAGCGGGACCTTTGTTCCTTCAAGAGTAATATGTTGAATGATGAATAGGCCTCATTTGAACATGTTGGAAGTAACTCAAGTTATTCCCTAGCCATTTGACCTTCAGTAGACCAAAGTCGACCAGAGGTAATTCAGATGAACTTTGATGAAATGCAATATGAAATGTTAAATGACCTAAAAATGAATGCATGAATGGGGGGGCAAATTTGAGGTGCTACAGCTGCCCCTATTCAATCAACTGTGAACCTGAACGGATGAAAACATCGGCTATCAGACTTTCAAGGTAAATAGGGATTGAATACCAAAAGAACCGGAGAATTTGCACTCTGTGGGTGATGTATCAAAGAAAGCGAGGCCATTTACCGATGGCGGCTTTAAAACAAA
This sequence comes from Lathyrus oleraceus, assembly GCF_024323335.1. Classification (NCBI taxonomy): domain Eukaryota; kingdom Viridiplantae; phylum Streptophyta; class Magnoliopsida; order Fabales; family Fabaceae; genus Lathyrus; species Lathyrus oleraceus. Next base: position 191,700,512 of record NC_066584.1, on the reverse strand, counting down.
ATTTGATATTTACCGATATCGAGGAAAGCGGGGCCATTTACCGATGGCGGCTTCAAAACAAATTTGATATTTACCGATATCAAAGAAAGCGAGGCCATTTACCGATGGCGGCTTCAGAACAAAATTTGATATTTACTGATATCGAGGAAAGCGGGGCCATTTACCGATGGCGGCTTCACTGGGGGAGGAAAAAAGATGTTTACAAGTGAAACAAGACCAGACATTTACCGATGACCGGGAAGGAACTCGATGTTTACCGACATCGAACAATGATGTTTAAAAGTGAAACAAGACCAGACATTTACCGATGACTGGGAATGAACTCGATGTTTACCGACATCAAACAACCAAGGAAGGAATACACTTATGAAACGAAACCATTTACCGATGGCAAAAATGAAATACTCGATATTTACGGATAGCGAATCTGCTGGGGAATCTTGAACGACAAAACCATTTACCGGTGGTTAACAAGCAACTGATGTTTACCGACATCGAATCAATGATGTTTACCGACACCAAACAAAGGAAAGGACCCACACGGGTGTTGACAGAACAATTTATGTAGACACCATGAGAGACATGCCTTTTGCTGATGGCCAACGATTGGAATTCGACGTTTACCGACATCGAAAGATGATGTTCACCGACATCAAAGAAAAGCACAGACATTTACGGGGATTGACACGACACTTACCGGTATCGCAAGGATGACATTTACATATGTCAAAATAAGGCATACCCTTACTAGGGACTAAATCGGAAGAGAATCAAGCTTTCTTTTCACGGACTGGTGAGAAAATAAATCTCACTGGGATTATCGATTCTGAATGTTGCCAAGAGCAACTGCTGGAAATGCGCTACACAGATGTTGAAAAATGATCCGTCTCTTCCGGAGATATGATCCAATCTGGTTTAATACATGTATGCATATGTTTGAGTTTTTTATGGCGTAATGCTCCATACTGAATGGAAATGCTACGCGATTTGAGAATGCGAATGCAAATGATGATTACTATATGCAAGATGCAAAGGGAGGAAAACTCCTGTTGGGAAAGCAAATGATCACTTTACTGAGCATACAATTTCTGATTCGATCTTCCCACTCTGTGGGGACATACAACAATCCTACTGAGGATACTATTCTCGGAACGGTAGAGAAGCAAACTCAACTGGGGAGTCACTTGTTGGGAAAAAACCAACCTCTCGACTATGCTGGGGAAACAAATCCTGAACTTGACTTAGACGACCCAACTTCTTACACGACTGGACAGTGTTGAAACGACGGGGTCTTCCTTCGAACAAACTTTGGCTTATCTGCTTTAGCCATCAATCAAAGATAGTAACCTGCAAAACAGTAGGACATACATGCCCCAGGGGATCGTATGGACAAAATATACTCAAGTGTACTCAACATTCAAAATGATTTTCAGATATTTTATCGTTCCACACGTCATTGTCTAGCCTTCATGTTTTTAGATGCAAGGTTTATCAAAAATTTGGACGTTTTTTGCAAACAAAACAGTAGAAATAAAAAAAACAAGAGGTAAATACATCAGGAAGAAATTCCTAGGAAGAGGTAATTGCGCCAAAAGAGAAAATAAACTATCCTATTGGCAAATGTGAACACGACATTCCACTATTTTCCAATTCTGTTATGACTCATAGATCTTCACTTTCCCCAAATTTTTTGCCTTCTGAGAAGAGTGATTGGACCGATCATATCCTTCAAAATGGTAGACACTGAAACGCGATGAAGTACAGGTAACACAGATTGTAGTCTTCGCTTTAATCCCTCTTTTGCCTGGACCGCCTTTTCAGGTTTTCGATCCACCGGGATACCCATTTTTGCCTAAGCCGCCTTTGCAGGTTTTCGACTTACCGGGTGTACATATTATTTTTATTCTTTATCCCTAACTTTTTCCCGAACCTTTTTCTTTTCTTTTTCTCTTGGTTCGCCGGGATGCCCTTTTTTTCCTGGACTTTCTTTCTTTGTCCAGCGGGTCAGTTTATGCGAAGTATTTTTTGACTACATCTGAATTCACAGGAGACGGGAAATCTTCACCATCCATAGTTGTAAGCATCAAGGCTCCACCAGAAAAGACCTTTTTAACAACATATGGACCTTCATAATTCGGAGTCCACTTGCCCCTGTTATCTGTACCGGGAGGAAGGATCCTCTTTAAAACTAAGTCACCTATCTGATAGCTTCGAGGATGCACTTTCTGATCAAAGGCCTTCTTCATCCTTCTCTGATATAGTTGTCCATGGCACACAACTGCTAATCGCTTTTCCTCAATTAAATTTAACTCATCAAACCTGGCTTGAACCCACTCAGCCTCGTCATGTTTTACATCCATCATCACCCTCAAAGAAGGGATTTCAACTTCCACTGGCAAGACTGACTCCATGCCATACACAAGTGAAAACGGAGTTGCCCCGGTTGACGTACGCACTGAGGTACGATACCCATGCAAAGCGAAAGGCAACATCTCATGCCAATCCTTGTACGTCACAACCCTCTTTTGCATAATCTTCTTAATGTTCTTGTTTGCCGCCTCTACAACACCATTCGTCTTTGGTGTGTAAGGAGAAGAATTGTGGTGTTCGATCTTAAAGTCTTTGCAAAGCTCTTTCATCATCTTGTTATTGAGATTCGAACCATTATTAGTGATGATTCTCTCAGGAACCCCATAACGACAGATAGTTTCTTTCTTAATGAATCGAGCAACCACTTGTCTGGTAACATTGGCATAGGAAGCTGCTTCAACCCACTTGGTAAAGTAATCAATCGCGATTAGGATGAAGCGATGTCCATTAGAAGCAGTAGGTTCAATCTTTCCAATCATATCGATGCCCCACATCATGAATGGCCAAGGAGAATTCAAAATTATCAGAGGGTTTGGTGGTACATGCACTTTATCTGCATAGATCTGACATTTGTGGCACTTCCGAGCGTATTTGAAACAATCAGATTCCATGGTTATCAAGTAATAACCGGCTCTTAACAACTTCTTGGCCATTGCATGACCACCAGCATGGGTACCGAAAGATCCCTCGTGCACTTCCTGCATTAACACGTCTGCTTTGCATCTAACCACGCATCTGAGTAGAACCATGCCAAAGTTCCTCTTGTACAACACATCATCCTTGTTCAAGTAAAAGTTTCCAGCTAGCCTTCTCAGTGTCTTCTTGTCATTCTTTGACGCTCCTTCAGGATACTCTTGGCTTTTGAGGAAATTCTTAATATCATAAAAGCAAGGCTTCTCATCAATAACAGACTCGGCGGCGAACACATACGCAGTCCTCTCGAGTCGATTCACAACAACGTGTGGCACATGATTCTGCCAATGAACTTTGATCATGGAAGACAATGTGGCTAAGGCATCAGCCATTTGATTTTCATCTCGGGGTACATGAGACAACTTTACTGTCTTGAAGAAAGTCAGGATCCTTCTGGTGTAATCTCTATAAGGAATCAAATGCGGATGATGAGTATTCTAGTCTCCATTGACTTGGTTAATCACTAGAGAAAAATCTCCATAAATGTCTATAGTTATGATCCTTAGATCGATGGCTTCCTCAATCCCCATGATACAGGCCTCGTACTTATCTTCGTTATTGGTTACTTCAAAAGTCAATCTGGCAGAAAAAGGTATGTGTGCACCTTTAGGATTAATGAGTTCTGCCCCAACACCATTTCCATTCACATTTACCGCCCCATCAAACATCAGTGTCCACTTGTCATCGGGATCCGGTCCTTCCTCGACAAGAGGCTCTTCACAATCTTTCATCTTTAAGTACATGATATCTTCATCGGGGAATTCAAACATCATCGGATGATAGTCATCAATTGGTTGCTCGACAAGGTAATCAAACAGAATACTACCCTTGATGGCCTTTTGCGACGTGTATTGGATATCATACTCTGTCAAAATCATCTGCCAACGAGCCACTCGTCCGGTAAGAGCCTGCTTTTCAAAGATATAATTTACTGGGTCCATCTTAGAAGTCAACGAGGTAGTATGGTTCAACATATATTGTCTTAGTCGGCGAGCAACCCATGCCAAAGTGCAACAAGTTTTTTCGAGCAGCGAATATCTTTTTTCACAGTCGGTAAACTTTTTGCTAAGGTAGTATATTGCATGCTCTTTTCGACCAGACTCGTCATGCTGTTCTAATACACACCCCATCGAATTTTCTATTACTGAAAGGTACATTATCAAAGGCCTCCCAGGAGATGGAGGTATAAGAATTAGAGGTTTCTGCAAATATTCTTTTATCTTATCAAAAGCTTTTTGACAATCATTGTTCCACCTAATTTCTTGATCTTTTCTTAGCAATTTAAATATCGGTTCGCACGTAGCTGTTAGGTGAGATATGAACCGCGCAATGTAGTTCAACCTCCCTAAAAACCCACGAACCTGCTTTTCCGTTCTTGGTTCAGGCATTTCTTGAATAGCTTTTACTTTCGCTGGATCAACCTCAATCCCTTTCTTACTGACAATGAAACCTAACAGCTTTCCAGATCTCACTCCAAACGTACACTTTTTTGGATTCAACCTTAGTTTGAACTTTCTCAATCTTTCGAACAACTTTTGCAAGTTTACCAAGTGCTCCTCTTCTGTCTGAGACTTCGCAATCATATCATCCACGTACACTTCGATTTCTTTGTGCATCATGTCATGAAAGAGAGTCGTCATAGCTCTTTGGTAAGTAGCACCGGCGTTCTTCAACCCAAATGGCATTACCTTATAACAGAACATGCCCCAAGGTGTAATGAATGTCGTCTTCTCCATGTCCTCTGGCGCCATCTTGATCTGATTATAGCCAGAAAATCCATCCATGAAAGAGAAAACCGAGGACTGAGCAGTGTTATCGACCAATACATCAATGTGAGGTAATGGGAAGTCATCTTTTGGATTGGCTCTGTTTAAATCTCGGTAATCAACACACATCCTGACTTTACCATCCTTCTTCGACACAGGTACGGTGTTGGCCACCCAAGGGGGATAATTGGTAACTGCTAGAAAACCTGCATCCAACTGTTTCTGAACCTCCTCTTTGATCTTGACAGCCATATCAGGACTAGTTCTGCGAAGCTTCTGCTTTACCGAAGGACAATCTTCTCTGAGAGGTAGCCTGTGCACCATAATATCTGTATCCAAACCAGGCATATCTTGATACGACCATGCAAATACATCCACATATTCTTGCAGCATTTCAATCAGCCCTCTCTTGACCTTTTCTTCTAAAGCAGCCCCTATCTTGATCCCTTTCTTTGCGTCCTCAGTACCAAGGTTAATGACTTCCAACTCTTCCTGATGAGGTTCAATGACCCTTTCCTCCTGTTTCAATAGTCTGGACAATTCTTCGGGGAGTTCACAATCTTCTTCACTCTCCTCTTCAGCTTGGTAAATGGGATTATCAAAGTTATACTGAGCCATAACATAACTGTTTTTAATGGAATCCGCAAGATCAATTCTGCACGAATGATGTTTCATGCTTTATTTTAGAAAAGAGTTCAAGAAAGTCACAAAAAAACATTGCCATTTTTATGGTTTTGAAAATGAAAGTAAAAAAATAGAAAGATAGTGAGCACAAATTTGTTTGCAAAACGTCCTTTATTGATGATAATCATTGAAAATTCAAAACATGATGTGGCCCTACAATGAACCACTACGCCTTGGGCAGAGCGTAGGGCTTTCATGCAAAATGCAAAACAAAAGAAAATTACTCTGTCTGAAGAGTAACTTGGACTATTTCTTCAGCAATCCAGTTGTTGATCTTCTCCCCTAGAGCACACGGGTGCACCCAATTATCCATATCACAATCATTGTCACCATCTTCATCGTCTACTGCAAAGACATCCCCGTGATTCATCAATCCAGCACTAGTAAAAGTACACGGCCCTTTCTGATCCTGGACACCCTGCTCTGATGATTGAAAAGGATGATAACCAATGCCAAACATGTCTTCTTTTACGGGCACATCTATCATCTTGCACCAGCCTTCCGCGTTACCTGAATGAATGACCTCCAGAGCTTGTTTATAGGATGCAATCGGGGTACCTGGTTTCTTCTGTTCAACAAAAGCCACTTTCTCAATACTGACAGTCTCAAAAGCTTGACATAGAGTTTCATGAATTTTGCCATCCATCTCCACATATTTGAAGGAGGATAAATGGCTCACAAAGATGTCCTCTTCGCCATACACGGTCGCAACTTGACCATCCCACATATATTTCAGCTTTTGGTGGAGAGTCGAAGAAACTGCTCCGGCTCTATGTATCCAGGGACGCCCCAACAGACAACTATATGCTGGTTGGATATCCATCACATAGAAGACAATGTTAAACACTTCCGGGCCGATCTTCACAGGCAACGTGACTTCACCAAAAACCGATCGCTTGGATCCATCAAAAGCACGGACAACAAGATCACTTGGTGTGAGGACAACCCCTTCGGCATCAAGCTTACTCAGAGCCTTTTTGGGCAGCACATTCAAAGAAGAACCGGTATCAACCTAAACATGCGACAGAACGGCGCCTTTGTATTCCATCGTGATATGCAGAGCTCTATTGTGATTGCGACCCTCAGGTGTCAAGTCTAGATCCGTGAATCCCAAACCATGTCTCGTGTTAACATTTGCAATAACACCTTCGAGTTGGTTAACAGAAATCTCTTGGGGCACATAAGCCATATTCAACATTTTCAACAGGGCGTTACGATGTGCCTCATAACACATTAACAGAGAGAGAATATAGATTTTTGACGGTGTGTGGTTCAACTGATCCACGATCTTGTAATCACTTTTCTTGATAATTCTCATAAATTCCTCTACGTACTTCTCAAAAGAATTCTCGGGCACTTCCTTTCGCACTGGTTCTTCTTTAATGACAACTTGTTTTCCTTTTGTTCTAGCAAGAGCCTCAGCATTGTTATCCTTCGGAACCTGTGGTGCAAACAAACGACCACTTCTCGTAAATCCTCCGGGTCCTCCCACATTACCCACAGCCGAACCAACTGTTACTGGAGTCTGATTTACTGATCTGGTCTGATTCTCAGATCTTCTATTTCTGCAAGAAGCATTGTCATATTGCCACGGAATTGCTCTACTATTCTCATAAAGTCTTCCACTAGAAGCAGCAATGGTGGTAGGGGTACTGATAGTTACTGGAGCATTAATCACGGGAACACCAACAGTCACCGGAGCAGATATGGCCACGGGCGTAGCTACGGTCACAGGAGTACCAATAGTCACGGGCGCACTAATAGTTCTTGGAGCACGTACAGGACCTTCTGACGGTGTAAAGTAAATGGTAACAATCAATACCTCTTTATTGTCTTTCACTACCTGATCAAACTGTAAACAACCTTCATTCATCAATTCCTGGATACCTTCTTTCAATTTCACACAGTCGTTTTCATGATTACCACAATCTGAACAATTCTTGTCACATCCCGGGAATACTCTCCCTCTAAGCAGACGTTCTTTCACCACAAACAACGAAGTCTGAACGTCATTAACATCGACTACCGAGTTCAAATTTTCCCCATCTTCCACACTGTTTATTCTGGGCCCTCCATGTTGAGGCATAGAATTTTTCATCACATTCGGAGTAGGAGCGAAGTTAATAGTCTTGGCATCGATCAAGTCTTGGACTTTATGGTGAAAAGCCCGACAATTCTCGATGTGGTGCCCTGGCGCACCAGAATGAAAATCACAACGGACATTGGCATCATAACCAGCGGGAATCCTTGTTAATGGAGCCATAGTGAGAAGTTCAACAAACTTTAACCTAAGCAGTTCAGGGAGTAATTCAGCATAAGTCATTGGCAACAGATCAAAATGATGATTTGGCATTCTTTGTCTTGGTTGGAATTGGCGTTGTTGTTGTTGTTGTGGTTGTCCTCTTTGTTGTTGTTGAGGTGGGGTTGCTGGAATAGTCACAGCATCGACTTGACGGTATTGTTGTCCTCTATTTCTCTGATTATGTATAGCATTTGTCTCCCCCTCTCTCCTTCTGGGTGCCCCTGAAAATGGTTTCTTAGCACTTGAAGAACTTGAAGAACCAGGGTCTTGGATTTTTCCCGCTTTGATAAGACTTTCGGTTCTTTCTCCGCAAATCACAACATCTGAAAAACTACCAAACGGGAAACTTCCCATACGATCCATGAAAACACCTTGCAGGGTTCCGATGAACATATCTGTCAATTCTCTCTCCAACATCGGAGGTTGTACTCTCGCAGCTAGTTCACGCCACCTCTGGGCGTATTCCTTGAAACTCTCACCAGTCTTTTGAAACAAACTCTGCAACTGGGTTCTGCTCGGAGCCATGTCCATGTTATGCTTGTACTGCCTCAGAAAAGCTTCACCTAACTCTCTCCAGTTTCTGACAGATTCTTTTCTCAAGTCCATGTACCAATCCAAAGATGCTCCAGACAAGCTGTCTTAGAAAAAGTACATCCACATCTTTTCATCATCAGTATAAGCGGATATCTTCCGGTAGTAAGCTTGCACATGAGTTCGGGGACAAGAAGTGCCATTGTACTTGTCGAAAGATGGCGCTCTAAACTTGTACGGGATCCTCAAACCATCAACTAAACCCATATTAGTAACATCAAAGCCCAAAGAATTCTGGCACTCCATGGCGCAAATCTTTTCGGCAAGGGCGTCGACCTTTCTATCTCTCTCTTCTGCCTTTCCAAATTCATCATCATCACTGGGAATGGTGAACATATCTTCTTGCTTGTCAACCAAATGAGAAGGATGGTGAACTGGAGCACGTGCCGCTCGAGCATTAGCAGCCTCTGTAATGATGGGCTGTCCATTGATTCTAATACCACGCAATTCGTCACCATTAGCATGGTTGTTGACAGGGTTGGTAACAGCAGCGTCATCGACAGGGGTCCCTTCTGGCGGATTCTGACCGACAGGGGGAATCACAGTTTCTTGTCTCTGGACCAAGGCTCAGAGTTCCTCTTGCCCTTGCACTACCCCTTGCATCATACTCATCAATTGGGCCATGTTGGTCCTCATCTCTGCTAGATCTGCTTGCAAGCTTTCCATTACTCTCTGCTGGTTTCTGGGGTACCGTACCGGTGAATTCCTGAATCAGCTATCCTGCTAGTGAACACCAAATAATATAAGAACATCGCAGCGGTACCTGTTATGCAAGACATGCTAATGAATATGAAAATGCAATGACATGTTTATCAATTCCAACGGGTATTCTACCCCCTTGATTTCGGTCTCACATCCGACAGAAAGTGCAAGAAGACCGAGTTATGGATAAACTTCTGAGATCAAGATGCAATAAGGAAAACCATCATATAAATGGGTTCAAGAAGGGAAAGGTCTTAGCCAATAGTTCATCAAAAAAGGATCTCCACAACAAGCCTGTGGATCATCACTACAATACAAAGATCAGGAATCAGCCTCCTGTATACAACCCATAAGGACTGCTCCTCACTTCAGCCAGTAGTACCACTGTGTCAGGATGATCCGGAGATTCTGTCAAACGCCGGATAGGCAGATTCCTCTTGTAAATAACTCCATCAACCTCGTTGATGTGCTCTCTGTAGTAATTCCCATCATCTTTTCCGAATACCTCTTCAAGTCTGGATTTCTTCAAACCTGCCAGCACTTTGAGTTCCTCAATCTGTCCTTGAGCTTTGTTGAGTTGATCTGTGATATAACCATTGGTTGAACGGGCGCACAGAAGCTCATTGTTCTTCTCCTTCAGCAAAATCTTCAACTTCTCCATCTGACCAGTCAGTTCGGCCACCCTCTCCTCCTTCTTTACCTTCCTAGAAGCTAAAAATGTATCCCATTGCTCTTGCCAACTAGCTAGCTTACCAAGAGCATCTGTTAACTGCTGTTTGACTCGCCTCAACTCAGAACTGGATGATCCCAGGGCTTTTTCTGTCTTCATGAAGAAGTCCACCTCCACAACTAATTTCCTCTCTGCTTCCCCTTGCAATCTGACGGCTTCCCACTTCTGATATTCTGCCTCATGGAATTGATGCATACAGTCTTGCAGCTTCACACTTAACTCCGAGTTTTCAGTTTGAAGCTCCTCCATGACATTCTTCAATTTGTCATACTCTTCTCGGCTCACCATGGTTGACTGCTCAGGAGTAGGTAGATACAAAGGTTCTTTAATAGGAAACGGCAGACCGAACTCTTCGACTCTTCCTTGAAGCCACTCTTCATACTGAGGGTAAGTTCTACAATCTCCTTTTCCAAGGACAGTTCTTCCTCTCTTGATCACCTTGAGCCAAGCCTCAGCTGCCTTACGGGATACAGTCAACTCAGATGAAGAATGGAAAAACAGAGACTTTTCCACATCTTTTTCCAAAGGCGGAGTTCTTAAAGCATATCCAAACTGTTTGACTTCCAGAGAAGGATTGTAGTTGATACTTCCTCTTCTTCCTACCAATGGTACATTCGGGAAGTTCCCACAACTATGAATAGTATCTGCCCGAAGCAAGCTCCGGTCTGACCACCAAGAAATATCTTTAGCTCTTATCCCCATCAGTCTCTTTGACCAACTCAACGAGTTTTTGACATCAATGAACGCTCCTGACTTGGGTAGGTGGGAACTGAACCACTTATAAAACAAAGGCGCGCAACAATTCACCAATCCTCCTTTTCTATTCTCGTTCCTGTGATGCACTGAATGAAAGAAATCTCCCAACAAGGTTGGCACTGGATTACCCAACACGAAGAGGCGTATTGCGTCTACGTCCACAAATTTGGCAACATTAGAGAACAGGACAATCCCATACACACAAAGAGCCAACCCAACATTGAAACCCTTCGGGTCACCATCTTCAAGCTTCTTCTTTGCAACATTAGACTTCAAGACGATTTCCCCAAATATGTGGCTGAAGCAACCATGCTGAGATCGGGCAGAAACTCGGAACTGTAGAATAGCAACTGCGGCTTGATAGGAACTCTGAGAAAACTGGCAACCTCCTCCAAAGTAGGGACCAAAATATAATCGGGGAACGTGAAACACCTCAATGGAGGGTCATAGAACTGCAGTAGTGTAAAGAGAGCATCGTGTTGATCTTTGGAGAGAACCGTGACGAAACTTAGAATCAAACCGTAATCCTTTCGGAATCTTTCTAGAGAATCATGATCCATTAACTTCATCAGCTGCTGAATGGGATCCAAACAAACCACAGGAAACTTGTAGGCGACATGTCTCTTTTTGCCAATATCCATCTTAAGAGAACCAGAGAACCCTGACCGGAATCAAGAGGAAGATGTAAACCCCTAGAAATAGATAAACATGTGTTAATGATATGAATGTAAAATGATGTGATGCAATGCAGTGACATGGGAATCAGGATTGTTGTATCTGCTTGAACAACTGTTGGGTCACACTGTCTGAAGAGAAACCCACTGAAGAATATATAAGAGTTCAAAGTTCTGCTCCAGAAAACCGGGTTGGTTGAAGGTTAAGGTTTCCTGAATTTAGCCCGCCCCTCACTATTAGGTTCTAAGAACAGAAGTTCGTCGACTTCGGCCCTTCAGTCGAGAATAATACGTTTACCACTAAAGGTTTGGCATTATTACGGAATAAAAGACCTCCACTGACTCCCCTCAACAGGACATCCTAATAGCAAGTTCCCAGCCTCGGGGTACTCGGATTGAGCAGCGAGAATGCGCCCACCAGAGCTAACATAAACGCGTCTCGGAGGAGAGGCCTCGACTGAGTTCTTGGGAAATGGTCACCAGAGTCGACGATTTCTAAAGGAACATCTGTCGCTATGGAACACCCATAGGACAAAATATATCCAACAGAAACCTCGTCTGGAATGTGGGTCTTCATGAACGACTTAACGTAGCAACATGCCACGCAAGCCTCATGACTATCCACTCTAAAACCTGTGTGTACGCTCAAGCCTGGGTAGTGGGCTTATCTCTCATAAAACATCCCACCCCAACAAACAAAAAACCAAACAGAACCCACAGATACAGCAGACATGCGTACATGAATGCAATAAGATAAAGCAGGTAAATAAATAACTGTACAAAAGAATAAACACCACACAAACAAGAAAACTACAAAAGCTAGGAGGGACTCGCTTAGGGATACCGGGTCCCCAGCAGAGTCGCCAGCTGTCGCAACCTAAAAAAAAGAATGCGAAAAAACAACCGGCGAAAAAAGAAATGACAGAAGAGTCGTCACCGTGCGTTATTTATCCCAAAGGAGGGAAAGGAAACGCTCAAAGTAAACCTGGAAAAAGGAAAGGAAAAGACAAGGTCTCGCAACCAAACCTTGGGTTCAGGAGTCGATTATGCGAAGGGAAGGTATTAGCACCCCTACGCATCCATAGTACTCTACGGGATCCACTCTTGTTGTTCTTGTCTAAAGCGTGTGGGTTTATCTAATGTACTATTTACTAAAAGAGGGGTCAAAAGAAAATGACTCGCACAGATATCGCATCCACTACATACGTATCTCATCTAAATATGAGAATCAGAGTCTTCGTAGCTCGGCTACCTATTTGTTTGTGTTGTGTTTTTTAGATGAACGACATTACTACGCAATCTACCGGATCATCGACCTTTGGAGACTTACTCGCCTGTAGTAGAAGGAGTTAATGTGTTCTTAGGAGAAGAAAAATCAATGAGTTTGTTTGTGTTTTAGGAATGCTCATGCAAAAAGGAAGTCCTAGACGATGGAAACGAGAGACTATACGAAGCCTAGCAATCCTATGGGGAGACGATCGCACCATACAAAACATATAGCATAGAGTAAACATACCAACAAGGGGGCTCAAACATAAATGGGTAGGGCTTTAGTCAAGAGGGGTTATATCAACCTCGACAAACAAGCCATGGCAGGGTAATCAAATAGGCTCTTAACCACTGACATTGAACGTCAGGGTGAGCAGATCAAAAGGGTAATGAGGATAAGCTCATAGCTCTTAACCCTGGAGAGGGTAAGCTCATGACAAAAAGTGGGGATTCAGAAAGGTGGAACCCTCTCCACTGACTGACCGGACAAAAGATCTTGGGCTTTTGTTCTGAAGCATCGACACGTAGTGCGAGCATAAAGAACAAAACACCTAATAACGGGGGATTGACTACTAATCCCTTTTATCCGTCAATTGCCTCTTCATGGAGGTCTTTAGCACTGGTGCCTTTTCTCGGAGGTCTTTATGCACAAAAGTAAACAAACAAAAGAAAACATTGCCTCCTATTGAGGTCTTCCAGCTAAGAAAGCGGTAAAATGCGGGAAAGATGTAAAAGGGATCAAAAGATATACCCCACGGATAAAGATCCGAAGTAACAGCAACTAAAGGAACGAGAAACCCGAAGATCTCTCAAGCTAGCACCATCAAAGAAAGCAAGTCAACAAAGTAATCAGAATAAATCTCCAAATGGTATCCCACAAATAAAGTGGAATACCAAGCAAGCTATCTCTTCAGGAGCCATGTGAGCCCTCACAAAAACTCAACAAACAAGTTAGAATAACAAGATGGGGTGTAATCAAGAGTTGCACCAAACAGAAGAACCATAACAACCACATGAATCATGCTATTAAAGTTCACAAAAAGCTCACAAAAAGCAACCAAGGATAGGAGGCCTAAACCTCTTGTCCAACAAATGCATCAAAAGGGTATCAAAACTCAAAGTCAAGGGGCAATGATCTGTACATCAAGACATGACATACATACTAAAACATGTAGCCGGATGCAATAGAAAACATGTCATAACAAACACAGAACAAATTAGAGAGCAAACAAAAAATCAACTACTGTCACGATCGCTACTATCTCTCTTAGCGAAGGCTTAGTGAAGCTTCGCTCTAGGCTCGCCTAGCGATGGGCTAGCGAATGCCTATGGGTTCTAGATTCTCCATTGATAACAGTACGATTTCAGAGACCCGAAACCCTATGGTATCCATCTCAGCAACGAAGTGATTAAACATTCAAGGCATTATTCTACACATTCATGCACATCTAAAACCACATGTGAAAACTAACGATGCCCACTCTTCCAAATTCACCCATGATGCCTCATACATTCAGAAATTTCAAATTGAAAGCATAAAGTAATGGAAATAGGGCAAACCTGATCGGAGAGATTGAGTGAAATTGAATTGCCCGGTTGGGTTTGCAAAGCAATCTTAGGGTTTATATGAGATGGAATTGGTTCTTTGCAGATGAGTTCCCTTCAGTCTCTGGAGGCTGCTCTGAATTAGTTAGTACACTCTATAGGGTTTTGTTTCAATGAAATTTAGAATTTATAACCTGATTTTCGTGGCTTTATGGGCTCGAATGAGAGAGGTCCAAGTCCAAGATTTTTCTGTCATATTTTTTATTTTTAAAACGCGTGCGCTTCGCCTAGCGAAGAATCTGCTCGCCTAGCGAGCATGACAGTTCAGACTCTGGTGGCTCGCTAGGCGAACCATTCTGCTCGCCTAGCGAGCATGACAGTTCAAGTCATCTTTTCCAAATTTGTAACCTGTACGCTGGACCTTTGTTCCTTCAAGAGTAATATGTCGAATGATGAATAGGCCTCATTTGAACAAGTTGGAAGTAACTCAAGTTATTCCCTAGCCGTTTGACCTTCAGTAGACCAAAGTCGACCAGAGGTAATTCAGATGAACTTTGCTGAAATGCAATATGAAATGTTAAATGACCTAAAAATGAATGCATGAATGAGGGGGGCAAATTTGAGTTGCTACATTATCAAGATATGCCTGGTTTGGATTCGGAGATTGTGGAGCATATATTACCTTTGAAGCCAGATTACCCTCGAGTCAAGCAAAAGTCGAGAAGAACTCATCCTGATTTGACAGTGAAGATTAAGGAGGAAGTGCATAAGCAAATTGATGTTAGTTTTCTTGTTACCTCCGAGTATCTGCAGTGGGTTGCCGATATTATGCTTGTTCCTAAGAAAGACGGAAAAGTCCGTATGTGTGTTGATTATAGAAATTTGAATAAAGCCAGTCTGAAAGATGATTTTCCTCTGCCACACATTGATATGTTGGTAGACAATACAACTAAATTGAAAGCATTTTCATTTATGGACAGATTTTCTGGTTATAATCAAATCAAAATGGCACCCGAAGATATGGAGAAGACCATATTCATTACACCTTGCGGAACATTCTGTTATCGAGTGATGCTCTTCGGTTTAAAGAATGCTGGTTCAACGTACATAAGAGCTATGACCATTATTTTTCATTATATGATGCGTAAAGAGATTGAAGTTTATGTTGATGATATGATTGCTAAATCAAGTGATGAAGAAGAGCATGTTGAGCATTTGTTGAAGCTATTCTAGCATTTAAGGAAATATAAACTCCGCTTGAATCCTAATAAGTGTACTTTTTGTGTTTGTGCTAGTAAGTTGTTGGGCTTTATTGTCAGCAAGAAGGGTATTGAGGTTGATCCTGTCAAGGTCAAAGCAATACAAGAGATGCCTGCACCCAAAATTGAGAAGCAAGTCAGAGGTTTTCTCGGCCGCTTGAACTATATCTTAAGATTTATATTGCATATGACTGTCACATGTGCGCTGATATTCAAGCTTCTTCAGAAAGACCAGTCTTGTGATTGGACCGAAGATTTCCAGAAATCTTTTGATAGTATCAAAGAGTATCTGCTTGAGCCTCCGATTCTGTCTCTACCTATTGAAGGAAGATCGTTGATCATGTATCTGACTGTACTTGATGATGGTATGGGTTGTGGTCTTGGTCAGCAAGATGAGTCTAGAAAGAAAGAATATGCAATTTACTACCTTAGTAAGAAGTTCACCGACTGTGAGACTCGGTATTCTATGCTTGAGAAGATATGTTGCGCATTGGCTTGGGATGCTAAGCGTCCGCGCTAGTATATGTTGAATCATATTACATGGTTAATATCCAAAATGGATCCAATCAAGTACATTTTTGAGAAACCTTCTTTAACTGGTAGGATCGCCCGTTGGCAGATGTTGTTATCTGAGTATGATATTGAATACTTATCTCAAAAAGCTATTAAAGGTAGTGTCTTGGCTGACCATCTGGCTCACCAACCTATTGAAGATTATCAGTCACTGCAATATGATTTTCCCGACTAAGAGATTCTGTACTTGAAGATGAAAGATTGTGATGGACCATTGCTTGAAGAAAGGTCAGAACCTGGTTCCCGTTGGGGCATGGTAATTGATGGAGCTGTCAATTCGTATGGTAATGGTATTGGGGAAATGATAATTACTCCTTAAGGCACTCATTTTCCGTTTATAGCTAGATTGACCTACAAGTGTACAAACAATATGGCTGAGAATGAAGCTTGCATTATGGGGGTTAAGGAAGCCATTGATCTCAGAATTAAGTATCTTGACGTCTATGGAGATTTAACTTTGGTTGTGAATTAGATCAAAGGTGAATGGGAGACGAATCAACCCGGTTTGATACCGTGCAGAGATTATGCCAGGAGGATTTCAACTTTCTTTACAAAGGTTGAGTTCCATCATATCCCTCGAGATGAAAACAGGATGGCAGACGCTCTTGCAACGTTGGCTTCCATGATTGTGGTGAACTTTTGGAATGAAGTTCCTAATTTGACTGTGATGCATCTTGATAGGCCAACTCATGTATTCACTGTTGAAAAAGTCAAAGATGTAAAGCCATGGTATTATGATATCAAATGTTTCCTCCAAAGTCAGTTTTACCCGTCTTGGACATCTTTGAAAGATAAGAAGACTTTGAGAAGATTAGCTGGCAACTTCTACCTAAATGGTGATGTTCTTTATAAGAGAAACTTCAATATGATTTTGCTCAGATGCGTGGATAGGCACGAAGCATACCTGTTGATGACTAAAGTCCATGAAGGTTCCTTTGGTACTCATTCCAACAGACACGCAGGTTACTATTGGCTGACAATAGAATCTGACTGTTGCAAGTTTGTGAAGAAACTCCACAACTGTCAAACTAATGCAGATAATATTCATGTTCCTCCGATACTATTGAATGTTATTTCTTCCCCATGGCCCTTCTCCATGTGGGGAATTGATATGATTGGCATGATTAAGCCAAAAGCTTCAAACGAACATCGTTTCATTCTGGTGGCTATTGACTACTTCACAAAGTGGGTTGAAGCGGAATCATACACAAATGTGACCAAGCAGGTTGTGGTCCAATTTATCAAAAATCAGATTTTATGCCGTTATGGTGTGCCGAGTAAGATCATTACTGATAATGGATCAAACTTGAATATTAATATGGTTGAAGCTCTTTTATGCCGTTATGGTGTGCCGAGTAAAATTTTATGCCGTTATGGTGTGCCCATCATAATTCTTCTCCCTACATACCCAACATGAACGAGGTTGTTGAAGATGCAAATAAGAACATTAAGAAGATCATTCAGAAGATGGTTTTGACATGCATAGATTGGCATGAGATGCTCCCATTTGCTTTGCATGGGTATCAAACATCCACCCGAACTTCAACCGGGGAAACCCCTTTCTCTCTTGTTTATCGTATGGAAGTTGTGCTCCCCGTGGAGGTTGAGATCTCGTCATTGCATGTCTTGATGGAAGCCAATTTGACAGAGGCTGAATGGTGCTAGACCAGATATGACCAACAGAATTTAATTGAAGAGAGGAGGTTGACTACCATGTGTCATGGCCAGTTGTATCAATAAAGAATGAAGAAAGATTTTGATAAGAAGGTTAAGCCTCGTGTGTTTAGAGAAGGTGACCTCGTGCTCAAGAAGATTCTATCTTTCAAACCTGATGCTAGGGGCAAATCGACTCCTAATTATGAAGGGCCATATGTTATTAAGAGAGCCTTTTCATGCGTTGGTTTGATTCTTACAACTATGGATGGTGAAGAGTTCATGCGTCCTGTGGATGTCGATGCAGTCAAGAAATACTTCTCCTAAAAGGAAAAGAATAACTCGCTAAGTTGAAAACCTGAAAGGGCGGCTTAGGAAAAAATGAGCATCTCGGTGGATTGAAAACCTGAAAGGGCGATCCAGGAAAAATTTAGAGATATAAATTATAAAATTTATCCCGGTAGATTGAGTACTCCACCTTGGGGCAATCTAGGAAAAATAAGGGATTATGGCAAGTAACTTCATTTGGCTGGTCCGGATCTTGGAAGCAGTTTTGAACAATTATTTGGTTCTGATTCGTCATTCTCAACCGAAGACAAGAGCGCAATGGATTTCAAAGTTGGTAGGGAGAGTAGTGATCATTGTATTCAATGTAGCCCTTTTCCATGTAAATTACCCTTTTAAAATTTGTAAAGATCCATGAACTTGTAAATTACCCTTTTAAATAAAGTTGAACTTTTATTCAATTATTTCTATTCTTATTCGTTTCTATTTTAAAATTGAATTTTATGATGATAATTTTGAAATAAGTCAACGAATAATCATTTTTCTTAAAATAATAAAACATTCACTTCAAGAATAATTGATTTCAGCAAGGAATATCAACAACAATCTAAGAATGGGTAAGTCTTGAGGTGCGAGACATTCTTGGTCTTCCCCAAGCAGTTGGTTTGGTAACTTTCTCCTCTCCAACAGTTTGTCGTTCATTCCAAGCATGGTTAATAAGTTGCTCCCCAAGCAACCTATTATCCCCGATTGAGCTAATGATTAGTCCCCTTTGCAATTCATCTTCCTCGACTGAGGTAGCCATGGGTTGCATTCCCTAGTTTGTAACTTGATGATTAAACTCTGGATATCTTGGAACCTATTTGGTCTCTAGATCCCCAATTGCATTTGTTTGTGTTGCATAACTGCAGTAGTTTCTCCCCTGTGTGAATCAAATCCGGTTATCTTTGCCTTGGAATTAGTTTATTTTGCAATCTTCAAGAAGAATATGATGATTATTGAGTCTGGTGGTCTTTGATTTATTCTGGAAGGTCATGGTATCCCCAATAATTTGCATGATTCCCCATTCAGCATTTTACCTCTTGAATCCTTAGAAGAATTTTATCTTATGACAGAAGTTCCCTCATTCTCGGCAGTGTTTGGTTTTGAGCAGTATTGGTAATATCCCCTGCAAGGTTGTCTCCCATTGGATATGGTGTTGACTTAAAATCCCCTATAGTGTCGACTTGTTAGGATCCTCAGTAGATCCATCTTTATCCTTCAGTACTGCTCTCTTCCCTCGCGAAGTTTTCCATGATTGGTTGGAAAAATGTTCTCCATGTCTTTCGACAACCAGAGTTGATTTATTCGGATCTAGATGATTTATGTTCATCCCTAGCAGAATCTCCAGTGGTTGTTTCCATTTTGTTGAGATTAGACGAGTGTTTTGTAGTGATGATTCAAATCTTCGTTATTTGTATCCTTTGGGTTATTTTGTCAGCATAATCATAATCATGCATGCATATTCATGCATAAATCACAACATCAGATATTTCATTGTGCGTCTTATCGCATTGTTTTTTTCCTGATCCCCTGCTTTGGTAATATTATTTCCCCATGCAAATATGGTGTGTATGTCCTCTTTTAATTGCAGAGTGTCAGCCCCTTAAGCAGAAAGAGTTTATCCTTTCTCATTCTCCACTGATTTATTTCCTTGTGGATGATTGTTATTTCAGTTTCCTCCCAAGAGTATCATCTGTATGGAATCACTCCACTTGAGTTATATCCTCATTGGGTTGAGTCTTGTTTGACTATTTCTTTCGAGCTCTTACCTAGATGGATCTTTTGGTCCCTGAGAGTATATTACATAGTAACTGGTAATATTCTTCTTAATAATTGAGTACTTTACCTTCACCCAGTATCCTGTAAAAGGTAATTTACCCTTTTGTTTTCCCTAGCAGATTCATTTTCACGTTTCCTCGACAAGTCTATCCTTGATATGTTCACCCTAACCGATGACGAATACTCTTCCTGTCTGGTATTCTACCCAGTAAAAAGGTAGTGGTAAATCATTCTTCCCTAGAGAGTCTATCCTTGATATGTTCATCCTATCTGGTGACATATTTTATCTTTATGGTATTCTACCAAGTAACCGGTAGTCGTAATCCCTATTTTACTTCCCAGAGAGTCTATCATTGATATATTAAGTCTAACCGGTGATAGATTCTCTCTTCTTTGGTATTCTACCTAGTAACCGGTAGTCGTAATTCCTATTTTCCTCTCTGAGTCTATCCTTGATATGTTTACCCTAACCAGTAACATATATTCTTCATTCCCCAAGTGGTCTATCCTTGATATGTTCATCCTAACCGATGACAGATATTCTTCCTTTGAGTTTATCCTTGATATGTTCACTCTAATAAGTGACAAATACTCTATCTTTGGTCTTCTACCCAATAGAAGGTATTTGTAAATCCTATTTGATTTCCTTTCCCCAGTAGGTCGTTCTTACTCAGTAGCCTGTAATGAATGTGCCTTATTTTCCTCAGCGAGTCATCCTTGATATGTTTACCCTAATCGGTAATGGATGTCCCTCTGTCAGAGTCTATTATCTTCTTACCTAGTAGCCGATGGTAGATAATATGTCTCTTTTACTCCTATGTTGAAGTTTTTCTTCCCCAGTTGAATTTGAGTTCGTATTTCTTTGTGAAATCGAATTTCTTTTTGGTTTGAGTATTTCGGTTTCGTTTTGATCTCATCCCCTACAGAGTCCTTTATCCCCAGTCTAAGTCTCTCCATTAATTTATTTTCATGAAAATCTCCTCGTGTCTCCCAGCAATTTTTCAAGTCATAGCCTGGCATATGCATAACTTTTATCCCCCAGAGTTTTTGTCTCCCTAGTGAGTTTTCCTTACAGAATGCATTGGGCTCCTGTGGACTTTTAGTCTCTTCGGATTCTTTTCCTTTGTGGCAATATATTCCCTACAAAGATTATTTTAACATTCATATCATGTGCATCATGAGGTCTCTTAGGGACCAAAATATGTTTCTTGATGTTGTTATTGAAGTCCATTCTATTGAGTTGATACGAAGATTTTAATCTTCACATCCTCAGCTAGAATGTCCTTAAATAGGGGCAGCTGTAAGACCCCAATTTTGACCCTAAGATACCTCATGCTATCTCATCATTTGCATTAGCTTTGGGATCACAACTTGGCATCCTCCTTACCCTTCATTCATTGGGTTTGCATTGGGAGAGACCACCAAGCATATTTGATTGTATCATACTTTATTTTATTTTATTTACTAACCAAAACACCAAAAGTATGTGTATGTGTAGCTTTGTTTCTTTTGTAGGTAGTGTGTGCATCCACCTATGCCCTACCAAGCTCACAACTAGGGTTTGAACCCTCATGGCAAGAGATAAATGAAGGAATGGTTCACCATTAGTTCTAAACATCATATGGATTCCCATATTCTTCATTTGTCATTTTGATCAAGAATTCATCAAGAGTTTGAAGCTTGTTTGACTTGGAAGCCCTAATTCATCTGGGTATCTTGTGGGATTCCTCATCAAGTTTCTTCAAAAATTAGTAAAATATATCAAGGGATACTTAATTATACATCATCTTATGCATATATGATCCTCCATGAGCTGTAAAGATCAAGATGACTTCAAATTTGCAAGTTGGTTCAAAGATTTTGACCAGAGAAAGTCAAGTGGTCAAAACTAGGGTTCCCTAGACCCTATCTCCTACAATTTTGTCACATGAAAATGATTCCAAGAGCAAATTTCTCTTTATGACATTTAAAACAACTTTCATGTTGGCATCAAGATCTAGGCTTGCTTGGAAAGTCATTTTTTATGGTGAAACATTATCGGTCATTTTGTCAGTACCCTAGTTAAGAGGTCAACTTCCGAGTGTAGCATCTCAAATTTGCACCCCCCATTCATGCATTCATTTCATTTTTTAGGTCATTGACATTGCACTAACATTACATTAACATTGCATAGTGCATTGCATCTCATCAATCAAGACTGGCATCAAGAGGATTCATCTGTGCAAGAGACCAAGCATTTCCTTGAAAAGAAGCAACTTGACCAAGTGTTAGAGGCTCAAAGTCATCAGTGCATGTCCAGGTCATCTGGGGCCCATAAAAGTCAACTGGAAGTCAACTGAGGGCTAGGAGGTGGAGAAATGGGTTGAGACACTTCACTCATGTCCCAAAGAGGTTTATTCACCATGTCAAACTCACACCTCGAAGATTTTGAAGCCAGATCAAAAGTTTCCCAAAATGGAAAGTGACCTATAATTTCAAGTTTCCAAAAATGGCACGTTTTTAGACCACTTTCAACTTGACTTTCCAACATCAAAGAAGCTTCAAATGAAATTTTTTCCAACACGAAAGTTGAAGATCTTTCTCTCCCGTTTCCAAAAAGTCCAAGATCATGAGCATCTGATGAATGGTTGAGAAGATATGATCAAATCATTGCCAAGTGTGCATGGAACTTCAACAAGCCATAACTTTTGATCTAGAACTCCAAATTGCGTGCCTCTTTTTGCATAATGCTTGTCATGACTCATATTTTCCAAATCTATCAAGGCATTTCATGAAATTTCATCACATGACCATTTACTCATTCATGCTCATTTTGGAGGGAAAATCATGAATTTGAATTTGGTGCATCATATGAGCTTTTTAACCATTCCAACATGTTCATAAGATAATTTTAAGTGAAATTGCATGGCCATTTGGTACTGTTCACGTGCATGTTTCATGCATGGGGTGACAAATCAATTTTTGCACTACACCTTATTTCTCACTAAAATTTCATTAACCATGCTTAATTCTAATTAGCAAAGTGATTAAGCAAGCATATAAAAGGCTAATCCTAACAGAATTTCTTAGAATTCATCATTCTAGATCTAGATTCAAACTTTCCCTCCAAAATTTCTCTCCACCATAATTCAAATTTTTTCCACATAACACTTGATTTTTCTTGCATATTTGGATTCTCTGATCATCATTTGGTGCAGATAAAGCTTTGATTTGCAGAATTTGGTGAAGAATTAAGCACATGAAGCTCAAGAACATGAAGATGGAAATTGACTTTTGAGCTAGATCCAAGCATCTCCAGGCTTCAATTCATACATCAAACTTCATAATATCATCTCAAGACTGGATTTGGATGCTTGCCAAGCCTTGAATCTACTACAGCCATTGTTGGAGCTTCAAGAGGTCAGATTTTCGAGTAGCTTAATTCTTATTTTTATTGCCATAGACTTGTAGTTCGTTGCTTGCTGATTCTACTGATATAAAAATCTTGAAAAATGGACAAGTATTCATGGAGATATGATGAATTGAAGTTTTGAGTTCATGTATGTTTTTTTGTTTGATTTGCATGATACATGTTGTTTTAGGCTAAGATGATGATAGATTTGAGTTCTACGTGTTGTAAGCTTTCCAATGATGTATGATTTTGTAAAATCTGGAATTTTTTTTGGTGCTGTTCACTGTTCAGCCACCGTCTTCATGAAGAAGACGGTAGAAACCACCACATTGGCACTGTAGCGCAGCCGGTTAGGGCTTCTGCAACTGAGCGCTCATGAACGTACCAGGACCGAGTTCGATCCTTTCCTACGCGCGTTTCATTTTTCATTTTTATTTCTTCATAGCCAAAACGACACCGTTTTACATGCCACGCTTATCCTCCCTTCGATCCTCAGCCGTGCAAATTCCAATTTCTCACTTCAATTATCATTTTATTTCGTGTTTTGCAATTTTTATTTCATTTTATGCATGCAACTTCAAAAAAATACTTAAAAATAGCTTGCTGATCCAATTAATTCCAGATTTTTTTCTACATGATCATATGAATGTCTTCTATTTTTTTGATGTGGATTTCTGGAATTGTGCCTGGTTGGAATTTTAATTGTGTTAGACTAATTGAACATGTATGCTTTTGTGACATGCCTCATTCAAATTGTTGTGAAATGCTCAATAATGATCCAATTGCCATGAAATTTTGTGTGCTGATTCCCAACATGATACATGACTTGTGAAATTTGGTTTGGCATTTTTAGCATTTTCCATCTCTGTTTTATGCATGTGTTTGTATGGTGTGACAATGTGTGTCACACAATTTGATGTTGATCTTCTCCATTTTCATTGCCTTTCCAATTGAGCTCTTCTGTTTATAATTTTTGGCATGATGTTTATGTTTGACATATTGTATGCTCATAAAAATTTCCATGATTGTTTGAGTCATTTCATGTTTTAATATGGAATTTTGATTCTTGATGACCAATTGTATGCACCTTTTGCTTGCCTTGCCTTCTCTTGGTTGAATGATGACTTTTCTTAATGTTTTTGACTTGGTCCTTTTTAGGACATGTTCTTACTTATTTAAAGTTGCTTCATGTTGAGTATTAGCTTCTGTTTTGAATTTTTCTCCACCTTTGACCCTAGGCTTTGCCCTAGGGGTTTTGTACTCATCTTTTGAGTTTTGCATTTCAGGTTCAAGCTTATAGTCCTAAGGGATGATGTTGATCTCATGATTTGAGATGCCTTTACTTTATCCACTAACCCTTGCTGTTTGTAGGTCATCTGGGATGATGAAACAATTTGTATGCTTGCGCATAAAGCTTGCTTGTTGTGTATATTGGGAACCACTATTGTTAACTGTTGATTGTTTGTCTGAACATAGTTCTGATTGTTTAGCTTTTCTTACATGTACTTTAGCCGCTTTAACTCATTGCTTGAGTTTCTTTGCTTGTGGTTGGCATACAACCTAGGTAAATTCTTACTCTCCATGTAGTCTGGAAGACCTGTCATTTTCTTTTGGCAGGAACCTGTCTGAAGCCCTCCTTAAGAGGCAATGTTTGTGGTTGTTTATGTTTGTGCCATGTACTTCAAAGACCTCCTAAGTGAAGAGGCATTGACAGATAGAAGGGATGTGCAATCCGTCCCCTGTTATTCAGTTGAGTCTTTCATCTTGCTCGCACTACGTGCTGATGCATTTTGAATAAACTCCCAAAATCTTGTATATAGAGTCAGTCATTGTGGAATAGAGTTCCTCATTCTGGACTCCCACACCTTCTCTGATTTGAAGCTCACCCAGGCTCGGGTTAAGAGCTATGGGGTCTTATCCTCATTACCTTTCATTTGCTCACCCTGACGGTCAATGTCAGTGGTTAAGAACCTCAGACACCCCTTCCAGTTGGCTTGTTTGTCGAGGTTGATATGACCCCTTGACTAAAGCCCAGCCTTGTATGAGTCACTTGTTTGCATATAGCGTGTGATACCCGTTCACCTATGCTTGTTTATCTGCTTTTGCTTCTCATCTCCTTTATGTAGGAGTCGTATGATCAACTTTCGAGGAAGTTAAATGTACGAAGAGATAGACTTGAGTTGACTCACTGCCTATGTGAGTCAAACTCTTGTTAGAGACTTCAATATAGGGATCGTTTACATGACAGCTTCTAGGCTCGAGTCGTAGTCTCCCTTTTAGTTGTTATCTCCCTAGTCTCTGGTTAGGATAAAAGTTTTCCCTGTTCAGGGGAACTACGTCGCCCTGATCCTCATACCAGATGAGGTACGTAGGCAGGAGATTGAGCTGATCTCTCCGGGCGCCTTTTTCCTTTTTCAACCCTTTTGTGTTGTGTGTGTTAGGAGATGGATGTAAGACCAGCGATTGGCATTCTGTATCCTATTTGCGTTTGTGTGTTTGGAGTCTGATGTAAGTCCAACGATTGGCATTCGGTTTCCCGTTGGTTTGTTGTTTGTTCGGAGTCTGATGTAAGTCCAGCGATTGGCATTCGGTTTCCCGTTTGTTTGTTGTTTGTTCGGAGTCTGATGTAAGTCCAGCGATTGGTATTCGGTTTCCCATTTTTTTGTTGTTTGTTTGGAGTTGGATGTAAGACCAGCGATTGGCATTCCGTTTCCGGTTGTGTGTTTCGTTTGACGTCTCAGCGTCCATGTTTCTGTGTTTTGTTTCAGCGTGTGTTAGCCGAGCTACGAGTGCTCTGATTCTTCCTCTGGTTAGAGAAGATACGTATGCATAGGATGCGAGGTCCTAACGAGCCTGTTTCCCGTTATCCCCGAACTACGTCGACTCTGATGTTTGTGTCTGACAAACTACGTAGGCCCAGGATGCGATATCCTGCCGAGTCATCTTCTTCTGTCTTCTTTCATCTGTGTTCCATTCCAGTTTTGTGCAGTTTTTGAGCAGTTATTTATCAACCTTTCTTCTATTCTTTCTGAGCGTGGATCACGTCGAGTACGACGGATGCGTAGGGGTGCTAATACCTTCCCTTCGCATAACCGACTCCCGATCCTTGCATCTTTGGTCGTGAGACCATTCCTTTCCAGGTTTACTTCGAGCGTTTCCTTTCCCTCCTTTGGGATAAATAACGCACGGTGGCGGCTCTGTTTCTTTTTCCCGCCGGTTTTTCGCGTAATGCGACAGCTGGCGACTCTGCTGCGGACTATGAGAAGTTGACCTCTTGCTGGTCCATCTTCCCTAAGCGAGTCAATCCTAGCGCTCTCTAGGATAGTTTTGGTTGCTTTTACTGCTTTATTTATTACAGTTATGATTATCATGTTGTGATTGTATATACCTGCATAGATGTTTGCATGCTTCATATTATCATTGTGCTGGATTCTGTACAGGTTGGTTCCTCTGATTTGGGGTGGGTGTTCTGAGTGGGGCTAAAACCCACGCCCGAGTATACACCTAGGATTAGCATGGTCTCACGTCTCCTCACTTGTTGTATCAACATGTTGTTGCGACGTGACATACCACAGCCGGACGAGGTTCATTTGAGAGAGTCCTTCAGTTATGAGTATTCCACTCAGGTTGGGTTATCTCATCTGAGCTATTGACTTCGGTGACCGTTCTTTCCCGGATCTTTGGGTTAGACGATCTTATGAGAGCTGCAATGACACACCCGAAAGGGCAAACCCGTTGAGTATCTTGTCCGATTGTCGAGACCATTATCCGCCTTAGGATGACCTTATTAGAATTCACCTGTGAGGGGGGGGTCTGATTCCTACAAGTACAGGTTCCGTCAGTGGTTATGTGATGGTGACTTTGATACAGTGGATATTTGGATCATTATTTCTGGACGCCGGAGGTTTGTCCGTGGTATTTATCAGCGGGTTCCGTTTATTTCGGATCCCCGGTATTTGTCCATGGTATTTGTCATCCGTTCAGTGGATGTCCAGTGATGATAGTGATATCCCCGATTCTGTTTATTTCGTAACCTCATGAGTTGGATTTATGGTGACTTGGTCCTCAGATGATTGAAATCAGTTCAGAGACCAGTCCAGTACAGTTGGTCCTCAGATGGCTTGGAGGATGCACAATGACTTGCCTTCACGCATTTGCATCATTCCCATTTCGCATTCATCTGCATCCAACCCATGTCTATCCGTACTCAGGGTCCATTTTTGATTGAGATTCTGGTTGAGAGACATCCTGATGTCAGAATGTTATTGTCAAATTATTACCCGTCTCGATGAAGCCAGAATCGAAGGATCGAATGTTCCTAGTACGGATGGACATTGCATGTATGAGTCATATTAACCTGTTTTCTGTTTTGTAGGTGTCAGTATATAACCTGTTCACATAGCTCTTCCGCTCAGATATTCGGCCAAACTCAACAAATCCAAAATGATGGATCCACCCAACGCCGACATTCTCGAATTGAAAGAGATGGTGAGGGGGTTGTTCAATGTCGTGCAAGGTCTCGCCTTGGGGAAAAAAGCAATTGCTGAGAGGTTGGAGAAGATTGAAAAATGGCTAATAACGAAGAAAACTCAGGGAAAGACTCTGTCATCTAGAGTAAAGAAGCCCTTTGGTAATAGTCAGCACAAGAAGGAGGTTGGATCCAGTGGTGTGCATACTAGAAAGGAAAATGGTAAGGAGCGTTACCACCCGTATGTTGCTACAGTAATGACTCCTGTTGGTAATCCATCTGTACAAAAGCAACAACAGCCACCTCAACAGAAAGCACAAAAAGCTGGGTGCCAAGTGAAGAAGGGGACGACGGACAGTCAGTTTGATAAGCCACCTGTAACACCCCAAAATTTGCCCTCCTCATTCATGCATTCATTTAGCATTTCATATTGCATTTCATCATGTCAATCAGAATTAGATCCAAGAAACTTTATTTAAAAAAAAAAAAAAAAACGAAAAATATAAAAAAATAAATAAATAAATAAATAAATAAATAAAAATAATAATAAAAAAATAAATAAAATATAATAGAAAAAACTTGGACTTGGACCTCTCTCATTTGAGCCCACAAAGCCATGAAAATCAGGTTATAAATAAGGGAGATCAGACAGAAAAAGGAAGAGAAGCAAAATACTCTGAGGTTTCCTTGAAACAAATCCTTGGACAAAACCTGAAGAGAAACCTGATAGAGAACTCAGAGCAACCCCCAGGCAGCTCTGAAAAATTCAATCTGACTCACACACTTTCATCTCACGCAAACCCTAACATTGCCTTGCAAACCCAGCCGTGCCATCTGATTTCAACCGATCTCTCCAATCAGGTTTGCCCTATTCCCATTATTTTACGCCTTCAATTTGAATGTTCTAAATGTGTGATGTATTATGTTTGAATTTGGAAGTGTGGATATCGTTAGGTTTCGCATATGCATGAATGGGTGAAACCTATGCCTTGAATGTTTAATCACATGATTTTTGAAATGTATGCCACAGGGTTTGAGGTTTCTAAAACCATATTGTTATCCATGAAAAAAATGCTTATCGTGTTTCACTAACCCTTTTGTTGAGTTTTTGTGAGGGCTCACAGACTCTTGCAGAGATGGTTTGCGTGGTTTTCCCACTTTATTTGTGGGATACCCCCTGGAGGTTCATTCCGATTACCTGTACTGACTCACCTTTCTTTGATGGCATTAGCTTGGGAGATCCCTGGGTTTATCGTTCCTTTAATTGGTGTTACTTCAGATCTTTATCCGTGTGGTACTTTTACCTCTTTTTCCGCATTTTATCGCTTTCTTAGTTGGAAGACCTCGATAGGAGGCATTTGTTTTCTTTTGTTTATTTACTTCTGAGCCCCTTGTTGGCACGTTTACTTTATACATGTTTGTTTTGTATGTGTTCGTATCCCCACAGGTAGCGCGGTTCCTTCGTCAAGGACTGCCTTTTTGCATGAGCATCCCAAACCCTAACCCTTCATTTATTTTTCTTCTCCTAAACACACGTTTACTCCTTCTACTACAGGTGAGTAAGTCTCCAAAGGTCGAGCATCCGGTAGATTGCGTAGTAACGTCGTTCGTCCAAAACCCACTCCATAACCCCGTAGTTAGCCGAACTACGACTTGCTCTGATTCTCATTCCAGATAAGATACGTAGGCATAAGACGCGATGTCTTAGCGAGCACCCATCCCCCCAACCCATAGGTCAGCCGAGCTACGAAGAATTCTCATATTCAGATGAGATACGTATGCAGTGGATGCGGCATCCGCGCGAGTCATTTTCATTTAACCCTTTTTTTTTGTAAACAGCACAAGATAAACTCACACCCTTTAGACAAGAACTACAAAAGTGGATCCCGTAAAGTACTACGGATGCGTAGGGGTGCTAATACCTTCCCTTCGCATAACCGACTCCCGAACCCAAGATTTGGTTGCGAGACCCCGTCTTGTCCTTTCCTTTTTCAGGTTTACTTCGAGCGTTTCCTTTCCCTCCTTTGGGATGAATAACGCACGGTGGCGACTCTTCTTTCATTTTCTTTCGCCGGTTGTTTTTTTCGCGCACTGTATTTTTCAGGTTGCGACACCACTCGCGACTTATACCCTTCTGTTTAAGAGGTTGAGGGAGCTCAGGTTAGTTCAGCCAAGAATATTGGTTCCTGTAGAACTGCATCGGAGGCCTGCAAATTACGATGAGAACGCCAGGTGCGAGTTCCATTCAGGGGCACCCGAACATAACATTGAGGGTTGTAGAGCTTTTAAGCATGCCGTCCAAGATATGGTGGATTCTAAAGCCATCGATTTTGCACCGACGCCAAATGTTGGTGCTGACCCCGTGCCAATGCATGGTCCTGTGGGGGTGAACATGGTGTCGAAGGACAAAAGAAAAATGGAGCTGACATATGCGAATCAGTTAAAAACTCTAATGGCTGTGGTCCAGAGGCATCTGATGAAGAGTGGAGCTTTCCCTGGTGGTGATAATTGTTGTGCGGCTGTCGCTACAAATGGGTGTGTAATGGTGAGGGAAACAACTCAAAGAATGACGGAGATGGAAATGGACGATGAAAAATGTGAAACACTGAGTCAGGAAGTTGAAACCGTCAAGGCGGAGAAGGCCATCTGTGCTGAGAAAGAGAAGAAGTTGTCCATTTCTTCTTACAAACAGGCCATGGAGGTGGTGAAGAACGGAGAAGCCATAGGCTGGGGAAAGATCATAGACATTATGGTAAAAGTAGATATGTTCGGGGTTGGCTATCAGCCAAGCCAAGACTCGTCTGGGAAAAATAGAAGACGTCGTCAACCGTTCCCGTTCATCAGTGCTGGAATGTTAGATCCAGGTCACGCCTGTACAGTAGGTGGAGAGACTGACAGTGACTGCGAGTTGGGCTCGTGGATAAAATCGTGCGTACCAGGGAACTGGAAGGCCTCAAAGATCATCACTGTCACTCATCATGAAGAGTAACATTTCCGTTTTTCAATTTTGTTTGCATGAAAGCCATACGTTTTTCCCGAAACGTAATGGTTCATTGTAAGGGCCACCTCATATGTTTCATTTTGCAACATTTTGCATCATTAATAAATGGATGTTTTTGTATTAAAAGCGGTGTTCCCTGTTTTTCATTTATTTTTGCAGTTTAAATAAATAAAAATGGTAATGTTTGTTTTCATTTTTCTTTTCTTTTGATTTGTCTTGTTCCGACCTCAAAAGTGACTATCCTCCTGATCTCATTGATAACAATTCGGTTACACCTCTGTATGACTTCGACAATCCGATCTATCATGCCGAAGAAGAAGGCGAAGAAGATTGTGACCTACTGGAATTAGTCAGGTTGTTGAAACAAGAGGAGAAGGTGATTCAACCGCGTGAGGAACAGGTCAAGATTGTTAATCCAGGCGCCGAGGAGGTCAAAAAGTGAAAGTTGGGGCCGCTTCAGAGCAAATGTCGAGAGCAGAATGGTAGCACTATTGAAAGAGTGCATTGATATCCTCGCCTGGTCTTATCAAGATATGCCAGGGTTGGATACCAAAAGCGTGGTGCACAAGCTACCATTGAGAGAAGACTGTCCTCCAGTGAAGCGGAAGCCAATGCTGAAAAAGGATGAGAAGGTGAGAATGGGTGTGGACTACCGAGATTTGAACAGGGCTAGTTCGAAAGGGGAATTCCCAGTACTTTACATTGATGTATTGGTTGATAGTACAACTCAATTCTCGGTGTTTTCCTTCATTGATGGTTTTTCTGGCTATAATCAGATGAAAACGTCGCTTGTTGCTATAGGTGATGCCATTCGGTCCCAAGAACGCTGGGGCCACGTATCAGAGGGCTATGGTGACTTTGTTTCATGATATGATTCATCATGAAATCAAATGTTATGGTGATGACATGATAGCAAAGTCCCAGGCAGAAGAGGGGCATTCGGTAGACTTGGTCAAGTTGATGTACCGGTTGAAACAATTCAAGCGGAGGTTGAATTCAAATAAGTGCACTTTCGGAGTGCGGTCCGGTAAGTTGCTGAGGCTTATTGTGAATAAATGAGGAATCGAGGTTGATCCTGCTATAAAAGGAAAAAAAGAGAAAAAAATAATATAAGAAATGCCTGAACCGAAAACAGAAAAAGAGGTTTGTGGTTTCTTAGGTGGATTGAACTGCATTTCACGGTTCACATCTCATCCAACAGCCACGTATGAACCCACTCAAGCTGTTGAAAAAAAACAAAAAAAAAGAGATCAAACGGTCAGGTGAAATAATGATTCCCAAGGGGCATTGAAAAATAAAAGAATAAGTTGCAGGAGTCTCCGATTCTGATGCCTACCGTGGAGAGACGACTGTTAATTATGTACTTGACAGTCCTCGAGGGGTCTATGAGGTGTACTGGGTCAGCATGACGTGTCTGGTCGAAAAGAGCATGCAATTTACCTTAGCAAAAAGTTTACCGACTGTGAAACAATACATTCACTGCTCGAGAAAACTTGCTGTACTTTGGCATAGGCTGCTCGCCGACTGAGACAGTATATGCTGGTTCATACCACTTTGTGGATTTCCGAGATGGATCCGATCAAGTATATGTTTGAAAAGCCAGTATTGACCGGACGGGCTGCGAGAGGGCAAGTGATTTTGATTGAATACGATATTCAGTACACGTCTCAGGAAGCAAAGGGGAGTGTACTGTCTGATTACCTCGCCCAGCCACCCATTGAGGATTATCAACCGATGATGTTTGAGTTCCCTGATGAGGAGATCGAGGTTCTCAAATCGAAATATTGTGAGGAACCAATCCCGGAGGAGGGGCCTGACCCCGAATCCGAACGGATTCTGATGTCTGATGGGGTCGTTAACGTGAATGGAAGCGGAGTTGGTGTTGCTTTGGTTACGCCAAAGGGATCCCACGTTCCTTTTGCTTCCCGGCTAGCATTTGAATGCACGAGTGTGGCTGAACACGAAGCTTATATCCTGGGTATCGAACCTCGGTGCGTCTACTAGGGCAAAGCCTTTCTCGTTGTGTATAGGACGGAAGCCGTGCTACTAGTCGAGGTCCAGACTCCGTCGTTGAGAGTCCTGATGGATGTAAGATTGGAAAAAGGCTGAATGGGTAAGTACTCGGTATGAAGCGTCGAGCCTAGTTGAGGAAAGAGGCTAGTAACCATTCGTCATGGGGCAGTTGTGCCAGCAGTGAACAAATCGTGTTGTTGACTGAAAAGTGCGGCCTCGTGTGCATCATGAGAGATATGGTGTTGAAAAGGATCCTTCCTCCTCAAAACGATCGTAGGGGCAAGTGGACACCCAATTATGAACGTCCATTCGTGGTCAAGAGGGTTTTCTCTGACAGAGCCTTGTCGTTGATGACCACGGATGATGAGGACTTTCCATCCCCTACGAATGCGGACGCAGTTAAAATATACTTCGTAAAAGAGACCCGCTGGACGAAAAGAATAAAAGAGTCCAGGCAAAAAACGGTATCACGGCGAACAAAAAAATGAAAAGTTCAGGCAAAAATTAGGGATAAAAAGAAAAAACTGTACACCCGGTAAGTCGAAAACCCGCAAGGGCGGCTTAGGAAAAATTGGGTATCCCGGTGGATTGAAAACCCGATAGGGCGGTCCAAGCAAAAGAGGGAAGAAAACGAACAACTGCGTCCAGCATGATCGTTTGTACTTTGGTTGAGACATCTGGATAATCTCCGGGAGAGATCGGTCGACAGAGTTTTGTTCAGAAGGCAGAAAGTGTGGAGAGTCTTGAGGACATATAGGGTGTAACCGAGTTGGAACTCGACGAGATCACGATTCTCACATTGCCATTAGGGTAGATTTTTCGTTTTGTGCGCAATTACCTCTTTTCAGGAATTGCTTCCTTTGTGCTGTTCAATTATGAGCCACCTTTTTCAATAAAATGCATGTTCAGTCAAATAATTTTGTTTTTGTTTTCATTACCGCTTTGATTGCAAAAACATCCATTTATTTTGATAAAAGACTTTGCATTTTGAGACATGGAGATCCTTTCCAATGCATGTTTATAAGATTGAAAGCCTGAAATCTTATTCGGAAGGTTGAGTGACCTAGGTGTTGAAATCTTGGCACGCCTGGGGCACGCTTTTATCTAACGATCTTTTTGCAGGTGCTGTTAGATATTTTCACTCACTTGCAGGTTGTGATGTGAAGCATTTCGACAAGAGATCCCTGCAGAGTCCAATCAGGGGCAAGAGATTGAAGAATGGTGAAAAAAAACGGCAAAAGAACGACGACGACCCTAGAGGGTAATCAAGAAGACTCTTCAAAGTCTGAAGATTAGAGAGTTGGCTCTGAATCCGAGGAGATCGTTTGTCTCGATGCCTAGAAAAGCCGAGAATACAAGGAGACGAATCAGAGGAGACCGGATGAGTCTGGGAGCCCTCAAAAGTGGAAAGTTAACACTGTGGTGGGATGGTGAACACCAGTGTTCGACGAGTCGATGGGCGTGCCGTGTCAAATAGGCTGTATCGCCCCAGTGAGTCCGAGATCAGTGTTTCCTCGGCAGCCAGGTCTGAAATGCTGTAATCCCCAGCAGGGTTGCGTTTGCAGTTCCCCCAACCAGGTCTGGAGTTCGCCGTGATCCCAGCAGGGTCGAGAAGAGTATTTCCCCAGCAAGTCTGAGGACCGCTATTTCCCCAGCGAGCTTGAAGGTCGCTATTTCCCCAGCGGATTCGAGAGCGGTGTTTCCTCGGCAATCAGGCCTGAGATTGGTTATCTTCCACAGCAGGGTTGAGAATGATCCCCAGCAGAGTGTTGACTGTTAGTTCCCTAGCAAGTCTGAAATTTGTTGTTTCCCCAGCGGAGGTGTGTGTTGGTAGTGATTCCCAAGGTTGCTCGTGGGCGCTGGTTGTTCTCCCCAGCGAAGTCCCCAAGCGGATCAGGTTCAGTAGAGGTCGTCCCCAGCAAGGGTTGTCCTTTCCCCAGCAGCAGTACTATTCCCCAGCAGGGTGGAAATCGGAGTGATATTGAGTTCCTCAGCGGAGTCCCTCGAGCTCCCCAGTGTCGTCCCTAAAGGGGGCATTTGTTTTATGCATTCATCATTTAGATAAGCATAGCATATTGCATCATTAATGGCGTAGCATTTCCATGAGTATGGAGCATTACGTCGTAAAAACTCATGCATCAGCATTGCAAGCATAAACTAACCCTAAGCCGTGGTTACCATCCGAGAATGGGTTTATCGGAAGAGTTTAGCATCGCGATATTGGGTCGATTTCAGAATTGGGTTCCCCAGCAGGGTAGAGAGGTTGGTGTTTTCCCAACAGTTGACTCCCTAGTTGAGTTGGTTTCTTTGCCGTTCTGAGAATGTCCGATCAGCAAGCATCCCCAGCAGTCTTCCCCACAGGGTTGGGAAATCGAATCAGAATAATGTGCTCAACAACGTGGTCACTTGCTTTCCCAGCCGGAATTTTCCTCCCTTTGCATCATACAAGCTTAGATCGTATCCCCAGCAGAGGTGGACCGTTTTGAAACATCTGTATGGCACACTTGCAGTAGTTGCTCTTGGTAGCATTCAGGATTGGTAACCCCCAGAGAGGTTTATTTCCTCACCCGTCCACGAAACGAAAGTGTGACTCCACAGTGTAGTCCCTGGCAAGTGTCTGCCTTGTTCTGACATATGGAGGTGTCATCCTTGTGATGCCAGTAGATGTCGTGTTGATCCCCGTGTGGGTCTCTTTTTTGGTGTTAGTAGACATCATCTTTCGATTTCTGTAACATCGATTCTCTTTCCCATTCGTCCGTTAGCGTTTGGTCGTGGTTTCTCTTCCCATTCATCATATTTTGATGTCTGGTCGTGGTTTCTTTCTCCCATTCATCCATTGATGTCTGGTTGAGTCTTTCCCATTCGTCTGTTGGCGTCTGGTCGTGGTTTCTCTTCCCATTCATCATATTTCGATGTCTGGTCGTGGCTTCTTTCTCCCATTTATCCATTGATGTCTGGTTGAGTCTTTCCCATTCGTCTGTTGGCGTCTGGTCGTGGTTTCTCTTCCATTTTATTTTGTTATTCCATTTATTTTAGTCATCTTAGAAAATGCATAAAAAATAGAAAAATCATCCAATTTAATCCCAATTTTTTTTCCTAGTTTTGTATGAATGTACACTTTTTTTGGGTATTAATTTCATGATTTGTTGATGTTTGGTTTGTGATGTGTGATTTTTTGAATCCATGTTGTGCCATTTTGATATGTTGTGTTCAATGCATTGTGAAATTTTATATGTTGAGCTTCTTGATCCAATTTTTTGTGTGCATAATGATCATACATGATGTGAATTTCTGAGCACTGGTTTGGAATTTTTCTCATATGCTACCATTATTTTTGACACATGGAGATAAATGTGACAATTTGTGTCACATTTTTGACATTGGATTGTTGCATTTTTTATTACATAGCATTTGAACCTTTCTGGATTTGATCTTTTGCATATTGATTTCTCATGACATAAGGAGCTTGCATAGAAAATCTCAAAGTCATTGCATGCATTTCTGTTTTGATTTGAATTTTCTAAATTGGAAGTTCACTTTGTGCACATTTTGTGATCATTGCATAGCATAGGCCATTTGAGAT
Source organism: Lathyrus oleraceus (assembly GCF_024323335.1). Classification (NCBI taxonomy): domain Eukaryota; kingdom Viridiplantae; phylum Streptophyta; class Magnoliopsida; order Fabales; family Fabaceae; genus Lathyrus; species Lathyrus oleraceus. The sequence continues at coordinate 191,664,383 of NC_066584.1, read as the reverse complement.
ATTTGCTTTTTTGATTTGATGCTGGTCCTTTTGAGGACATTTTGTGGAATGTTTGAATGTGCATTATGTGGAAGATTGAGTTGTGTTTTGATCATTTGGTTTAGTTTTGAATCTAGTCTTTGCACTAGTGTTTTGTACATAAACTAACTGTGCTTTGTGTTTCAGGTTTGGACATTTAACATTGATGGTTGATTTGTTCTCACTTTGCGAGATGCAAATGATTTGAGTTCTAACTTGTGTTTGTTTTGTAGGATTTTAAGTGATGTGTTTGAGCTCATGAGTTCATTTGAGTGCTTGAGCATTGTTCATTGAGTTGTGCAACTGCGAATGGTTTCACTGTTTGTCTGTTGGTTTAATAACTGAAGTACTAACTGGTTAGTCTTTGTACAGGTACCTTAGTTGCTTGCTTGCTTTAGCTCTTGCTTGAGCATTGGATTGTGGTTGACACACCACTCAGGTAGTTGGCTTCTTACTTCATGTAGTCTGAAGTCCTGTCACCTTTTTGGCAGGCATTTTGCTGGCAAGTCCTCCTTCAGAGGCTCTGTTTGTGTTTGTTTAAAATTGTGCCAAAGACCTTCATGGAGAGGCATGTGTTATTTGATAAGACCTCCAAGAGAAGAGGCAATTGACGGATAAAAGGGATTAGTAGCCGATCCCCGTTAGTCAGTGAGTCATTCTTTATGCTCGCACTACGTGCTGATGCTTCTGAACATGTGCCCAAGATCTTTGTTCAGAGTCTGTCAAGTGGAATAGGATCCCACTTTCTGGATCCCCACGCTTTCTTTGTCATGAGCTCACCCTGTCCAGAGTTAAGAGCTATGAGGTCTCATCCTCATTACCATTTTGATCAACTCACCCTAACGTTCAATGTCAGTGGTTAAGAGCTACAGATTACCCCTTATAGTTTGGATTGTTTGTCGAGGTTGATATGACCCGTCTTGACTAAAACCCACCCATTGTTTGGGCCTCTTGTATGGATATAGTGTGTGATGCTTGTTCACTTGTGCTGGTGTGTTTACCGGCTTTCCTCTTCTCATCTCCGTTTCAGTAGGAGTTATATGATTGATTTCTGAGGAAGTTGAATGCATGTTAGAGACCTCAACTTAGGGATATTTTATTGCATGACAACTATTAGGCTCAAGTCTTAGTCTCCCTATTAGTTTGTTGTTTCCCTGGTCTCTGGTTAAGAGAGTGTTTTACCCCTGTTAAGGGGAACTACGTCGCCCTGATTCTCATACCAGATGAGATACGTAGGCAGGAGGTTGCGAGCAATCTCTCCGGGAACCCTTTTGTTTTTTTTGTGTGTGTGTTCACCCTTTCCATTGTTTCTTTGGTGTGAGTACTTGTTTGTTCAGTGTGTGTGTGTTGTATGTTCATACCTTGAGAATTTCTTCTGTTATTCATATTGGGGATCATTTGTGGGGTTTGTTATTCAATTGGGGTTCATCCTTGGGGTTCATTTGTGACGTTTGTGATGATTATTCACTTGGGGTTCATCTTTGGGGTTCATCTTTGGATATTTGGTTACTTTGTTGGGGTTCATTCTGATAACCTTTTTCTTTGGTTTTTGCTGGTTAGCGTTGGTTATTGTTAGGAGTCGGATATAAGTCCATGTATTGGCATTCTATTTCCTGGTTGTTTTTTGTTGTTAGGAGTCGGATATAAGTCCATGTATTGGCATTCTGTTTCCTGTTTGTTTGTTAGGAGTCGGATATAAGTCCATGTATTGGCATTCTATTTCCGGTTTGTTTGTTTGTGTTGGGAGTCAGGCGTAAGTCCATGTATTGGCATTCTGTTTCCCTTTGAGTGTTTCTTTTGACGCCTCAACGTCCCTTTTTAGTGTCTTGTTTCGGCGTGCGTTAGCCGAGCTACGAGTGCTCTGATTCTCCTCTGGATAGAGAAGATACGTAGGCATAGAACGCGATGTCCTAGAGAGCATGTCTCCCTTTTCCCCGAACTACGTTGACTCTGATGTTTGTTTTTGACAAACTACGTAGGCCTAGGATGCGACATCCTGCCGAGTCCATTTCCTCCGTCTTCTTTCTTCTTTCACCTGTTTACTATTCCAGTTTATGCAATTTCTTTGAGCAGTTTATTAGCAACCCTTTTCTTACTCTTTGAGCTATCTTTTGAGCGTGGATCCCGTCGAGTACGACGGACATGAGGGGTGCTAATACCTTCCCCTTGTGTAACCGACTCCCGTACCTTGTAATCTCTGGTCGTAAGACCATTCCTTTCCCTTTCTTAGGTTAGTCCTGCGCTCCCTTTCCGTCATAGGATGAATAGCGTCGGTGGCGGCTCTGTATTTTTCCCGCCGGTTGTTTTTCGCATTGCGACACCTAGCGACTCTGCTGGGGAATGAAGTTGACCGCTTGCTGGTCCATCTTCCCTAAGCGAGTCAATCCTTGCGCTCTCTAGCGTAGTTTTTAGGGTAGTTTGGGTTGCTTTTACTGCTTATTTATTGCCTTTGTGATTATTATACTGTGATTATACGTATCTTTGCATATATGTTTGCATGCATCATGTTATCACTGTGCTGGATTCTGGCCAGGTGTGGTTCCTCTGATTTGGGGTGGGTGTTCTGAGTGGGGCTAAAACACAAAGCCCGAGTATACACCTAGGATTAGCGTGGTCTCATGTCTCTGCTTATGTTGGATCAACATGATGTTGAGATGTGACATACCACAGCCGGACCAGGTTCTTCTCAGAGAGCTCTTCCTTGTGGAGTTTCCACTATGGTTGGGTTATCTCTCTTTTGAGTTGTTGACTTCGGTGACCATTCTTTCCCGGATCTTTGGTTTAGATGATCTTATGAGAGCTGCACAGCACACCCGAAAGGGCAAACCCGTTGAGTATCTTGTCCGATTGTTGAGACCATTATCCGCCTTATGATGACCTTATTAGGATTCACCTGTGAGGGGAGGTGTTTGATTCCTACAGGTACAGGTTCTGTTGGTGACTCTTGGATGGTGACTTTGGATCGGTCTGTGATTTGGTTCTATTTATAAGTTGGATTTATGGATATTTATTCCTGACACGCCGGAGTTCTGTCTGTGGTTTTTATCAGCGGGATCCGTTTATTTCGAATCCCCAGGTTGGATTTGGGGTTACCTAGTCCGAGGATTTTGTTGCTATTCATTCAGTGATTGTCACGTGATGGTGGTGATATATCCTCTGGTTCCGTTTATTTCGGAACCCCCCGAGTTGGATTTGTGGTTACTTAGTCCCTTGGATGGTTGTGATCAGTTCAGAGACCGGAATGTCAAGTACAGTTGGTGTTCAGATGTCTTGGAGGATGGCACTATGCATTGCATTCATGCATCTGCATCATTCCCATTTTGCATTTAGCCGCATCTAACTCATGTTTATCCATATGTGGGGTGCATTCTTGATCGAGATTCTGGTTGAGAGACATCCTCACAACTTTCTGTTCCGTACGGCAAAGCCAGATGATTGATGTCAGAACGTTGCTATCAAATTATTATCCGTCTCAATGAAGCCAGGATCGAAGGACAGAATGTTCCTCATATGGATAGACATTGCATTCATGCATAAATCATAATAACTTGTCTTCTATTTTGCAGGTGTCAGTATCTAACATGTTTGATTGACTTAGGAATCATTGCTCGCGCACGCCGAGTCATTCCTCTACACGTAGCTCGCCCGCACAGATACTTTACTAGACGCAACAAACCCAGAATGATGGATCCCCCCAACGCTGACATTCTCGAGCTGAAAGAGAACATGAGTGACTTGATCAACGCTATGCAAGGGTTCGCCTTGGGGCAGAAAGCACTCGACGATAAAGTGAAGAAGCTTGAGCGAGCTTCGGTTGCCAATAGTGGCAATAATCAAGAGGGTACCTCCAACAATGGTCCTGGTGGTTCTAGGGATGGTGGCGATCCTAGAAGGAAGGAAACTACTGCTGGTGTAGTCCTCAATAATGGTGGTGGTTTTGGTTTTGCTGCAGGCGGTGGACCAGGTCTTGTGGGCAATACTCTGAAGGACACTTAGTTTCCTCCTTTCTTTGGGGTTGTGGAGGATAAGGAAGAGGATCAATTCTCTATGCTGAATGAGCAATTTGGTCAGTATGGTGTTCAACCACCGAACAAAGAGATTCAGGTACTAGCAGAGAAGGTCAAGGCTCTGGAAAGCCATGCTACTCCTGGGACTATTAATATGACAAACATGGGGCTGGTTAAGGGGATTGTGATTCCACAGAAGTTCAAAGTGCCCACGTTTGATAAGTACAATGGAAGTTCTTGCCCGGAAACTCATCTTCAGGCCTTTGTCCGAAAGATATCTGCCTACACCATGGATCAGAAGCTCTGGATGTATTTCTTCCAGGATAGCTTATCTGGTGGGTCTCTTGAGTGGTATACCAAGTTGAGATCATCAGATATCAAGAGCTGGCAAGATTTGGGGGATGCTTTCTTCAAACAATATCAATTTAATGCTGACATGGCACCAAGCCGTACTCAGTTGCAGGGTATGTCTCAGAAGCCAAATGAAGGGTTTAAAGAGTATGCACAAAGGTGGAGAGAGTTGGCTGCCAGAGTTCAACCACCATTAGTGGATCGGGAGATGTCTGATTTGTTCATGGGTACTCTCTAGGGGACTTTTGCTGAAAGGATGGTGGGTTGTCCTGTCACTGGCTTTGTAGATATAGTAGTGGCTGGTGAGAGGATTGAAAGTTGGCTGAGAATGGGGAAAATACAGGGAAATGCTCTGTCGTCTGGAGTAAAAAAGCCCTTTGGTAACGGTCAGCGCAAGATAATCAATCTGCACAACAGCAACAACAACAGCCATTTCAGCAGAGAACACAACGGGCCGGGTATCAAGTGAGAGGAAGGATTACTGATCGTCAGTTCGGCAGGCCACCAATGACGTATGCCCTTTTGTTGAAAAGGTTGAAGGATCTTGGGTTGGTTTAGCTGAGGACGTTGGCTCCGTTGAGACCAGATCAGAGGCCTGCAATCTATGATGAGAACGCCAAATGTGAGTTCTATTCCGGTGCCCCTGGACACAACGTTGAGGGTTGTAAGGCCTTTAAGCATGTTGTCCAAGACCTGGTGGATTCCAAAGCCATCAATTTTGCATCATTGCCGAATGTTAATGCAAATCCCATGCCGATGCATGGTCAGATGGGGGTGAGTGTAGCCTCTGAGGATCTAGATCGCGTCTGTGCGGTGGGTGAAGAGACTGACAGTGACTGCGAGCTCGACTCGTGGATAAAACCGTGCGTACCAGGGATGGAGATCCAGGACTGGAAGGCCGAAAAGATCATCACTATCACTCTGCGTGAAGAGTAATATTTCTGTTTTTCAATTCTGTTTGCATGAAAGCCATACGATTTGCCCGAAACGTAATGGTTCATTGTAAGGGCCACCTCATGTTTCATTTTGCATTATTTGCATCATTAATAAACAGATGTTTTTCGCTTTAAAAAGTAGTGTTCCCTGTTTTTCATTTATTTTTGCAGTTAAAAAAAAATAAAAATGGCAATGGTTATTTTCATTTTCCTTCCTTTTAATTTGTCTCGTTCCGGCTCTAAAGCAATGCATGAATCAACATTCATGCAGATGCGATCATTCTCCGGATCTCATTGATGACAATCCTGTTACACCCTCATATGACTTCGACAACCCGATCTATCATGCCGAAGAAGAAGGCGAAGAAGATTGTGAACTGTCGGAAGAATTAGCCAGGTTGTTGAAACAAGAGGAGAAGGTGATTCAACCGCACGAGGAGCAAGTTGAGATTGTTAATCTGGGCACAGAGGAGGTCAGAAAGGAAGTGAAAATTGGGGCCGCTTTGGAGGTGAATGTCAAGAGCAGGATGGTAGCGTTGTTAAAAGAGTATGTTGATATCTTCGCCTGGTCTTATCAAGATATGCCAGGGTTGGATACCAATATTGTTGTACACAGGTTGCCATTGAGAGAAGATTGTCCTTCGGTGAAGCAGAAGTTGTGTAGAACTCGACCCGAGATGGCCATGAAAATCAAAGAGGAGGTGCAGAAGCAGTTGGATGTTGGTTTCCTAGCTGTCACTAATTATCCGCCTTGGGTCGCGAACATTGTGCCGGTACCGAAGAAGGACGGAAAGGTGAGGATGTGTGTGGACTACCGGGATTTGAATAGAGCTAGCCCGAAAGATGATTTTCCATTACCTCACATCGATGTGTTGGTAGATAATACAACTCAATTCTCGGTGTTTTCCTTCATGGATGGCTTTTCTGGCTATAAGCAAATTAGAATGTCGCCAGATGATATGGAGAAAACAACGTTCATCACACCATGGGGCACTTTTTGTTATAAGGTGATGCCATTCGGTCTCAAGAACGCCGGTGCCACGTATCAAAGAGCTATGGTGACTTTGTTTCATGATATGATTCATCATGAGATCGAATGCTATGTTGATAACATGATAGCAAAGTCCCAAACAGAGGAGGGGCATCTGGTAGACTTGGCCAAGTTGTTTGACCGGTTGAGACAATTCAAATTGAGGTTGAATCCGAATAAGTGCACTTTCGGAGTGCGGTCTGGTAAGTTATTGGGGTTTATTGTAAGTGAAAAGGGAATCGAGGTTGATCCTGCTAAAGTAAAAGCAATACAAGAAATGCCTGAACCGAGAACAAAAAAGGAGGTTCGTGGTTTCTTAGGTAGATTGAACTACATTTCACGGTTCATATCTCATCTAACAGCCACGTGTGAACGCATATTCAAGTTGTTGAGAAAAGATCAAACGGTCAGGTGGAATGATGATTGCCAAGCGGCATTTGAAAAAGTAAAAGAATATTTGCAGGAGCCTCCGATTCTGATGCCTCCCGTGGAGGGGCGACCGTTAATCCTGTACTTGACAGTCCTCGAGGGGTCTATGGGGTGTGTACTCGGGCAGCATGACGAGTCTGGTCGAAAGCAGCATGCAATTTACTATCTTAGCAAAAAGTTTACCAACTGTGAAACAAGATATTCACTGCTCGAGAAAACTTGCTGCGCTTTGGCATGGGCTGCTCGCCGACTGAGACAGTATATGCTGGTTCATACCACTTTGTTGATTTCCAAGATGGATCCGATCAAGTATATATTTGAGAAGCCAACATTGACCGGACGGGTTGCGAGATGGCAAATGATTTTGACTGAATACGATATCCAGTACACTTCTCAAAAAGCAATAAAGGGGAGTGTATTGTTCGATTACCTCGCACAACAACCCATTGAGGATTATCAACCGATGAAATTTGAGTTCCCTAATGAGGACATCATGTTTCTCAAGTCGAAAGATTGTGAGGAACCTATCCCGGAGGAGGGGCCTGACCCTGATTCCGAATGGATTATGATGTTTGATGGGGCCGTTAACGTGAATGGTAGCGGAGTTGGTGCTGTTTTGGTTACGCCGAAGGGATCCCATATTCCTTTTGCTGCCCGGCTAACATTTGAATGCACCAACAATGTGGCTGAGTACGAAGCTTGTATCTTGGGTGTCGAAGAAGCGATTGATTTGCGAATCAAGAACCTCGTTATTTATGGAGATTCAGCTTTGATTGCGAACCAGGTTAATGGGAAATGGCTTACGCATCAATCTCACTTAATTCCATACTGGGATTATGCGAGGAGGTTGTTGACGTTCTTCACCAAGGTGGAATTACACCATGTGCCGAGAGAAGAAAATCCTTTGGAAGATGCTTTGGCTACTCTGGCCGCTTTGATTAAAGTGCAATGGTGGAATCAATTTCCTAGTGTTGAGGTGGGACGACTGGATAGACCGGCTTATGTATTTGCTGTCGAGACAGTGCCTGATGATGAAAAGCCGTGGTATTATGACATCAAGCGTTATCTGGAGACCCAAGAGTATCCCGAGGGAGCGTCTAAGAACCACCGAAAGACTCTGAGGAGGTTGGCCATGGCGTTCTATCTAAACAAAGATGGAGTTTTGTACAAGAGGAAATTTGATTGGGTTTTTCTCAGATGTGTCGATGACAAAGAATCAAGCCAATTGATGAAAGAGGTGCATGAGGGATTGTTTGGTACCCACGCCAGTGGGAATGCGATGGTGAAAAAGTTGTTAAGGGCTGGATATTATTGGATGACAATAGAGGCTCAGTATTTCAACTTCGTGCGGAAATGTCATAAATGCCAGATTTATGCTGATAAGGTGCACGTGCCTCCAAATCCATTGAGTTTGATGTCGTCTCAGTGGCCGTTTGCTATGTGGGGCATTGATATGATCGGAAAGATTGAACCTACAGCTTCGAATGGGCACCGGTTCATATTAGTGGCTATTGATTACTTCACCAAGTCGGTGGAAGCGGCGTCTTATGCAAACGTGACGAAATAGGTCATGGCCAGGTTCCTGAAAAGAGACATCATTTGCAGATATGGGGTTCCCGAAAGAATCATCACTGATAATGGTTCTAATCTCAACAACAAGATGATGGCAGAACTGTGCCGGGAGTTCAAGATCGGGCATCACAATTCTTCTCCTTATCATCCAAAGATGAATGGGGCGGTCGAGGCGGCTAATAAGAATATTAAGAAGATTGTGCAGAAAATGGTCGTAACCTATAAGGATTGGCACGAGATGTTGCCGTTTGCATTACATGGGTATCGAACCTCAGTGCGTACGTCTTTTGGGGCAACGCCTTTCTCGCTTGTGTATGGGATGGAAGTTGTGCTACCAGTTGAGGTCCAGATTCCGTCATTGAGAGTCTTGATGGATGTGAAATTGGAAGAGGCTGAATGGGTAAGGACTCGGTATGAAGAGTTGAGCCTGATTGAGGAAAAGAGGCTGGCGGCCATTTGTCACGGGCAGTTGTACCAGCAGCGAATGAAGCGTGCTTTTGACCGAAAGGTGCGACCTCGTGTGTACCATGTAGGAGATATGGTGTTGAAGAGGATCCTTCCTCCTCAGAACGATCGTCGGGGCAAGTGGACACCCAATTATGAAGGTCCATTCGTGGTCAAGAAGGTTTTCTCTGGCGGAGCCTTGTTGTTGACAACCATGGATGGCGAGGATTTTCCATCCCCTGTGAATGCAGACGCAGTTAAAAAATACTTCGTATAAGAGACCTGCTGGACGGAAAGGATAAAATAGTCCAGGCAAAAATGGGCATCCCGGCGAACCAAAAAAAATGAAAAAAAGGTTCGGGAAAAAGTTAGGGATAAAAAGAGAAAAAACTGTACACCCGGCAAGTTGAAAACCTCACAAGGGCGACTTGAGCAAAAAAGGGTATCCCGGTGGACTGAAAACCCGAAAGGGCGGTCCAGGCAAAAGAGGGAATGAAACGAACAACTGCGTCTAACATGGTCATTTGTCCTTTGGATATGACACTAGATAATCTGAAAGCAGAGATCGGTCGAAAGCGTCTTGTTTCGGAAGGCAGAAAGTGCGGAGAGTCTTGAGGACATGTGGGTTGTAACCAGGTTGGAACTCGATGAGATCACGGGTTCACATTGCCATTAGGATAGATTTTCCTTTTGTGCGTAATTACCTCTTTTCAGGGATTGCTTCCTGTGTATTGCTCAGTTACGAGCCACCTTTTTCAATCAATAAAATGCATTATCAGTCAAATAATTTTGTTTTTGTTTTCATTACCGCTTTGATTGCAAAAACATCCGTTTATTTTGATAAAGAATCTTTGCATTTTGAGACATAGGGGTCCCTTCCAATGCATGTTTATAGGATTGAAAACTTGAAATCTTATTCGGAAGGTTGAGTGACCTGGATGTTGAAACTTTGGCACGCCTAGGGCACGTTTTATCTAACGATCTCTTTTGCAGGTGTTGTTGGTTTATTTTCACTCACTTGCAGGTTGTGGTATGAAGCGTTTCTTTTTGACAAAAGATTCCTTTGAGATCCAATCAGGGACAAGGAGTTGAATAATGGTATAAAGATGGTGAAAGAATTGCGACGATCCTAAAGGGTTAATCAAGAAGACTCTTCAAAGTCTAAAGAATTGGAAAGTTGACACTATGGTTAGATGGTGAATACCAGGGTTCGACGAGTCGACAGGTGTTCCGTGTCAAATATTCCGTATCCCCCCAGCGGGTTCGAGGTCGGTGTTTCCTCGGCAGGCAGGTCTGAAGTTTGCTGTTTCCCCTAGCAGGGTTGAGATTGTTATTTCCCCAGCCGGTATGAAGGTTGTTGTTTCCCCGGCAGGGGTGTGCGTAGGTGGTTATTCCCCAGTAAAGTCCCCAAGCAGATCGAGTTCAGTGGAGGTCGTCCCCAGTAAGGGATGTCCTTTCCCCAGCAGCAGTGTTATCCCAAGCAGGGTTGGAGATTGGAGTGATATCGAGTTCCTCAGCAGAATTGCTTGTGCCGTCCCCTGAGGGGGATATTTTTTATGCATTCATCATTTAGAGAATCATAGCATATTGCATAGCAAATTGCGTAGCATTTTCATGGTTATGGAGCATTACGCTGTAAAATTCATGCATCGGCATTGCAAGCATAAACGAGTCTCGAGCCGTGGTTACCGTTTGAGAATTGGTTTGGCTGGTTAGAGAAGATGTTACTCTGAGGAGTTTGGCATCGTGATTTTGAATCAACAAAGTATTCCCCAGTAGTGCGATATTGGAGGAAGCGTTTCCGTCGTTCGGAGATGGAAATGAAGATTGGAGAATGTTACGCGATCAGCGCGGAGATCGGGGTCCATCAGGAGAAAAGGAGACGCAGAGTGTCTTCTGGAGAACGGGGTTCAAATGGAGAATGGGGTTCATTGTTTGGCAGTAAGAGTGACATGAAGTTTTTTGGGGTTCAAGAAAAGCAAAAATATTAAAAATCCCTAGTAGAGCGCAAATTATTCGTTTGTTTTTGGTATTCAACCACTTTCACCCTAATCATCTGAAAGCCGAGGCTGTTCATATCGACAGGTTCACGGTGGATTGAGTAGGGGCAGCCTGTTCGTGGCTTATCTTTATTATTCCCAGCAGGGATCGACACCCACGTGCCGCCTCAATGATTATTTTCCTTATTTCTGCCAATGCTGGCAAACATGAGGAAATCCCTAGCAGAAGTGGCATTCAGGCCAATTTTCCGATATTTAGACCGAAGTGGCATTCAGGCCAATTTCCCGGTATTCAGACCGAAGTGGCATTCAAGCCAGTTTTCCGGTATTCAGACCGATGTGGCATTCAGGCCAGGTTTCCCGGTATCCAGACCGAAGTGGCATTCAGGCCAATTTCCCGGTATTCAGACCGAAGTGGCATTCAGGCCAATATCCCGGTATTCAGACCGAAGTGGCATTCAGGCCAATTTTCTGGTATTCAGACTGAAGTGGCATTCAGGCCAGTTTTCCCGGTATTCAGACCAAAGTGGCACTCAGGCCAATTTTCTGATGTTCAGATCGAAGAAGTTTCCGACGTTCAGGTCGACGCAACTTGTGGCATTCAGGCGAGTTTTCCGGTATTCAGACCGAAGTGGCATTCATGCCAATTTTCCGATGTTCAAATCGAAGAAGTTTCCGACATTCAAGTCGACGCAACTAGTGGCATTCAGGCCAGTCTCTCGGTGTTCAGACCGATATTAGTAATCTCATATCTTCCAATGCTCAGATCGAGTTCATTTCCAGTTTTCAGACTGATGAGTGGCATTCAGGCCATGGTTATTTTTGTGTACCATTTATTTTGGTATCCAGGTTAACATTTTTTTTCGGTATTCAGACCGACTCTCACCTTACCAGACAGATTCTTCTTTCAAGACCACCTCGTTGCCGATTCTGATAGGCATCGTTACTTCATTTCACTTCAGTGTGAAATTCCAGTGGAGTGCAAATTGTTCGTTTATTCTTGGTATTCAACCACTCTTCACCCTGATCATCTGAAAGCCGAGGCTATTCATATCAACAGGTTCACAGTGGATTGAATAGTTTGACACATTGCATTTCATGCTTAGAGCATCAGGCATTGCATTTTGCATATCATATGGAAATAAGAAGGTCATCCTCCAAAATCTTTTCAAAAGATGAAGAAGTTAGGTGATTCAAGCCTGAGGGTCTCTATGAATTGATTATCAACCATCTGAGGGTATGAGCTTCGATTAGGGTTTCCTGATTCTTTAAAGGTCTTGAACATCATCTTGTTTGCAAGGATATATTACCATCATCATGGTTCTATCTAGGGTTTCTTTGGATTAAGGGTTGTGACCTCTAGTCAACCTTAATCAATGCCATTCTTCCAACTAGGGTTTCTCAAAGAGATGAGGTATTTTCTTGAGTTGAAGATCACATGGTTATCATAAGGGGCTTACATGAGCTAAGGTTTCATTTTTGAGCAAATTCCCCAAGTGGTAGAGGCTCAAGTGGATCAAGGCATTTCAAGGTCATCTGAGGACCAAAAAGTCAACTATGCAGTCAACTGAGGGTTATGAGGTGGGGAAATGAGTTGAGACACCTCAATCATGTTCAAAAGAGGTCCATTCATCATTCTAAACATCCATCTTGAAGATTTAGAGGTCATGGCAAAAGTTACCAAAAATGGAAAGTGACCTATAATTCAAAGTTTCCAAATTTGGCAAGTTTTTGGTCCACATTCAACTTGACTTTTCAATATCAAGGATGTTTCAAATGGATTTTTGGTGAACATGAAAGTTGTAGATCTTTGTCTCCCCTTTCTAAAAAGCCCTAAGTCATGTTCATATGATGAATGGTTGAGGAGTTATGGTCATTTGATCACAAGGTGTGCATGGAAATTCAAAATGGCATAACTTTTGATACAATGCTCCAAATTGGCTCATTCTTTTTGCAAAATGTTTCTCATGTTCAAGACTTCTCAAATGTGATTTTTCCATGCATGGGAAAAGTGTGTATATTCATTATTTCCCACATGTGCATATTGAAGAAAATCTCCACCATTCATTTTTGGCTTATGATACAAGCAAAATAATCATTTAATCATGACCATTGGATGTTCATAAGTGAATTGAAAGCCTTGCATGGTCCAAAATAATCATTTAATGCATGGGAAGCTATACGTGTCATTATTCATTTTTAGAAATTGGTTTAATAATTCACTAATCATGTTTAGTGAAGGTCCAATTTGGTTTTCAGCATCATTAGTGTAAGACCCCAAATTTGTCCCTAAGATCCCTCATGACATCATATCATATCATTGCATTGCCTCAAGGATCATTGGACACCTTGCTTCCTTCCCTAGGGGTGGGTCATCTTTTTGAGAGTGATTCTTGATCACCAAGCATTATTTGCATTTGTATATCATTGCTTTTCCTTTTATCACTAACTAAAAGTACAAAAATATATCATCTAACCTTTGTCTTGCAGATGAAGCATTAACAGGTCAAAGCAATTAAAGACATTCATTGAGCAATAGACGGTGGCCATTCTTGAGATTTGGACCCCACAATCATTCACAAGAGTTCATATGAGCTATGATGTCATTTTGAAGCAAAATCCCAAGTGGTAGAGGCTTGAATTTCATCAGAACATTTTCAAGTCAACTAAAGACCTAGAAAGTCAACTGCAAAGCCAACTGTGGATTTGGAGGTGTGAAGTTATTAGAAATACTTCATTCATGTTAAAACAAGTTTCATTTGACATTTCAAATACTCACATTGAAGAATTTGAAGTCAGGTCAAAAATTTCCCAAAATAGCAAGTGACCTATAATTTGAACTTTCCAAAAATGGAAAGATTTTGGACCAACTTCAACTCAATATTACATCATCAATAAAGCTTCAAATGAAATTTTGTTGAACATGAAATTTGTAGATCTTTCTCTCCCATTTCCAAAATGTCCAAGATCATGAATTTCTAATGTATGGTTGAGGAGACATCATCAAATCATGGCAAAGTGTGTAGGGAACTTCAAATGGGCATAACTTTTCAACCAAAGCTCCAAAATGAGTGGTTCTTTTTACATTATGTTCATCATAACATGCACTTTCCAAATGTACCATTACATGACATGAATTTCATTGGCATGGTCATTGGCTTATTCATGAAGATTTGTGAAGGAAATTCCATAAAATCATTTTGGTGGATCATATGCATACAAAACCATTTCCAAAACTTGCATGGGATATTTTTAAGTGATTTTGGTTCAGCAACATACACTGTTCATGTGGCTACGACATGCCTAAGGTGAAAAACTCATTTTTGCACTTACACCTTCTAGGTTGCTAATCACCTTTGGCTTTGGCTTAAACATGATCTAAACATGATTAGTAGGAGGTATATAAGGATAAGCATAATTGTTTTCATCATTAACAACCATTTTTCAGATCTAGATCCAAAATTCTCAAAACTTTTCTCTCAATTTTTTTTGCAATTTCTTCAAACAAAAGCACATTCTATTGGTTGATTCATGCTCCTGAGGTATTGTTGAGCAAGATTGGACGTGGAATAGAGAGAAACCGTGCCATATTGAAGCATACTCGTAGCTTGAAGCATCCATGGTGATTTCAAATTCAGCTGAATTCAAGTGTGTTTGAGCTTCAATTTCTCCTCCAATCATCTATACAAGCATCACAGGGAAGCTTTTGATCATTTCAAGTCTTGGATAGCACGAATTCCAGCTTCTGCACTTCAAGAGGTCACAATTCGAATCTCTTATTTTTGAAATCCTTTGCTATGTTGTTGTAGATCTAAGCATGATGATGAATCTAAGCTTTGAATCGTGTGAAATGATGCATTGTACATGAAGTTATGCTTGTTTAAAGTTTTGATGTTGAATTTTATTTTCTTCGATCCGTGCGTATCTTGATGTTTTTGCATGAATTGTTTGTGGATCTTTGATGTACGTGGAAAATACTGCATGATGCTGTGCTTGATTTTGATTTTTGGCCATATTTTGGAAAATCTGGAAAATCCAGATGAAGATCATCATGATCTTCATCTTCAACCTTGAACTTCTTCATTTCCAGATCTGCTAGGAAACTGCTTGGAATTAGCTACGAAAATTCAAATTTAGCTACGATTTTTTGGCGCGCTAGGGTTTAGCCAATATGGTACCGTTTTGATTGAGGCGCTACTTTTGAAAATGCACTGGCTTCGATCCTTGGCTGAGGCGTTTTCCAAAATGCTATTCCATTTTTCTCCTATTTTCACATTTAAATGTCCATTTCATTTTGTTATTTTTTCCTTAACTTCCAAAAATCATATAAAATAGGAAAATGCACCAATTTGATCCCAATTTTTTGCTATGTTCTCCTCTTGTTGTCTAGTTTTTTATGAGCATAAATTGGAAAGTTGTGCCTTGCTGAAAAATTGATTTGTGCTAGGATGATTGAATACATATGCTTGTTTGACCTTGCCTTGCTTATTCCTTCATGAAATGCTTATTTCTTATCCAATGGCCTTGAAATTTTGCATGATGAAACTAGACACATTGCTTGACATGTTGGTTTTGGTTTGGTATTTTTCCTATGCATCATCTCTGTTTTTTGCTTGTTCTAAGTTGGTGTGACAATTTGTGTCACACCTTTGAATGTTCAACTTGTGCCATGTGATTGCCATGCCAAATGATCTCCAATTCCCCTTATTTTTTGTATGTTGATCATGTTAGATGTCTTGAATGTGCATGATTTTTTCCAGATTTATGTGAATCATTTCTGTTTTGATTTGAATTTTTCATTCATGTTGATCACATATGAGATTTGAAATTTCCTTGAACTTCACTTGATCATGAAATGAATTTGGTGATTGATTTTGATGTGAGACCTTTTGGAATGTGTCAATATGTGTTTGAAGTTGCTTCATGTTAAATTTCAGCCCCTGTTTTAAATTTTTTCTATATCTTTAACCCTAGGCTTTGACCTAGTGGTTTGTTGCTTATGTTTGAGCTTTGATTTTAGGTTAAGCAATCAAGTTCCATGATTGGTGATGCTTCATGATGTGAATATTGATGTTTGCTTGTAATTACTAATATTGTGTGTTTTGTAGGTCGATGCTCACTCATTTATGTTTGCCTTTGGCTTACACCTTTTGTACATTGAGATTGTCTGTTGCTCATTGATTGTTATCTGCTTGTCTGAGTTTTATACTGATTTGCTTAGTTGTTTCCACAGGTACCTAAGTTGCTTTAAGTTCATTTGAACTTTGCTTTTGCTTGGTTGCTTAACCACTTAGGTATGATCTCTCATCTTCATGTAGTCTGGAAGACCTACTGTTATTGGTAGGCACCTGTCTGAAGTCCTCCTTAAGAGGCAATGCTTGTGATTGTTTAATTTTTGTGCCTAGCAGGTAAAGTCCTCTTATGGGGCAATGGGCAGATAAAAGAGATGTGTAATCCATCTCCTGCTACTCAGTGTGTCATTCACTTTGCTCACACCATGTGTTGATGCATGGTGAATAATAACCCAAGATCTTATAGAGTCATTCACTTGTGGAGAAGAATTCCAACTTTCTGAACTCCCACACTTTCCATTGATCAAAGCTCTCCCTGACCAGGGATAAGAGCTATGAGGCACACCCCTCATCTCCTTTTCATCTGCTTCACCCTAACTCTCAATGTTAGGGTTAAGAGCTCAAAATACCCCATTCAAGTTGGCTGTAAAGCCTAACCTTGCTTGAGCGTAATTGATTGTATATAGTGTGTGCTAATTGACTTGTTTGTTTGATTACTTGATTCATCTGTGCATAATTGCTTATGTGTGTCTTGGTGCATGTATCATCATTACTTGTATATCATTTCATAATCATTGTTCATTACTTTGTAACATTGTATTTTGTCCATGGAGGATGCAAGCATAGGTCCATTGAATTGGCAGTTGTTTCCCATGATATGGTAGGAGACTAGTATAAGTCCATTAATTGGCATTTGGCATCCATGTTTGCTCTTTGCTTTAGGAGATTGGAATAAGTCCATTGATTGGCATCCGGTATCCATTTTTGTTTTAGGAGATTGGAATAAGTCCATTGATTGGCATCCGGTATCCATTTTTGTTTTGTGAGATTGGAATAAGTCCATTGATTGGCATTTGGTATCCATTCACTTTGTTCATCTATTATTTGCATTGTTGCCTATTCCAAAGGAATCACTTGATCTCAAGAGGTGAACATCTAAGAAGTTTTACTTCCTCACCCTCCCACATTTTGTTTCTTTAAACCTCCATATGCGTGGTAATACAAACTTGAAAACTATTGTGCAAACATTCTCATTTGTTTTCAAATTAGAAACCTAGGCCCTAGGCCTTTGATTTTTCAAACTTCATTTTCATAATACTTCTTTTGAATTGAATTCTAATCATATCTTGACCACTTTTGTGAATAATCCTAATTGGTTAATTTCACTCATTCAATTGTTTTGTGGCTTTGTCCATTCTTGATAAGTTTTCATACATTAGCCATAGGTTTGATTTATCCTAGTTGGTTGATGTTAATCTCACCTTTTGTCCTTAGTGATTGAATTGTCAGACTTCCTTGCTTATTATAGGGTTAACCCCTCACTAGCAAGTTGAAGCTTTTCTCATATGGTGGACTTGTTGTTTGTATAAGGTTGAGTTTTCTCCCGCGGATAACGAAAGACCTTAGGGCTTTTGTTTTAAAATGAATCCACCCATACTTTTTGGAAATCTTTTAGCCGAACTACGGCGTTTTGATCCTTACCTTCCATGGAAAGGTACGTGGGCAACGGGTTCATCCGTTCAAACACAAAAATAATAACTTGTATATTCTTTTCTCATCCCTTCAATCCATTGTTTGCACAATAAATATTTCGTAAACAAATAACATTTCGTACAACAAGTTATAAAAAGGGCTCCCTAGGAGTACCTAGGACGTTTTGGGTGCCTAACACCTTCCCATTGCGTAATTAACCCCTTACCTAGATCTCTGATCTTTTCATTAGTTTTCTATGTGTAAAACTTCTTAGGCTTTTGTTCGCTTTTTAGCCATTCCTTTGGATAAATAAAAGTGCGGTGGCGACTCGATTCTTTGTATGCTTTGCTTTTGATTTAATCAATAAATCATAAAGTGACGAATACACCGCTACAGAAAAGTGGCGACTCTGCTGGGGAAAAATCTCCTTGGTGGTTTTGCCTACTTTTCACCCTTGTTGTATGATATTGTTTATTTGTTATATGACATATTTTTGTACAATTTGGGATTACTGTATTGATTGTAATGATTGAATTGCTTGATATACAATTGTTGTTTGCTTGGTGATCTCTGTGAGATGAGTTCTATACCCGAACTCGAGTGCACTTTAGGATAGGAGAATGGCATAGTCTCGTCGACTTATGTGGAGGTCATGTTGGACTAATAATGTCACACAAGTTATTTATGGTTAGGCATTATTCTTTCAATCATGTGCCTTAGAAGCCACGGACCTTAGTTTACCAAGCCCATCTTGGCCTATTTTTAGGACGTAGTGCGGAGGTCGTTCAGATGTAAGATCTGATGCGATTGTTACGCGATACTACACTCATAAGAGTCTCTCTTGAGAATATTTTTGGAATACGAGTATTCGTTCCTCCGATAATATTCGAAAGATGGGATGATGACTATGGGAACCTCTTGTAGAACATGTTCGGCAGGTTTAAACCCTAGTACACTCCCTCTGGGTGGTTCTTAACCGAGACTCCATGCTCGTGACTCTCAACAAACCCGTGATTCATGGTTGAGTCGTTTAGACATCCTTAATATCAATGGAACTTGGGTGTCGATAAGGTGTAAACCATAATCCACCAAAATGGATGATTGATATTAAGGATGATTGAGCCGATTCATGTATCGTTAATATCAATGGAACTTGGGTGTTGATAAGGTGAAAACCATAATCCATCAAAATGGATGATTGATATTAAGGATGCTATGAGCTTTCCCATGACCTTTGTCTGGTGTGCCTTGCTTGATCCTTGAGTGTGATTGCTGCATTCATACATTCATGCATTCATCTGTATTCATGTCATCAGAAAAATCAGAAAAAATTTCAAGGAACTTAAAGGGTTTATTTGCAAAATTTTCAGACATGGAAAGACCAAAAAGGCATACAAAGCTCGTTATGGGAAGCTTCTGCCTTTGTTGACTACTCAGGTTGACGAAGGGTTGATGAGTACTTTGGCACAGTTCTATGATCCTCTGTATCACTGCTTCTCTTTTCCGGACTTTCAGTTGTTGCCTACGCTCGAGGAGTATGCTCATCTTGTGGTATTCCTATTCTGGATCAGGTGCCGTTCAGTGGCTTAGAGAGTATTCCGACTTCTCGAGAGATTGCAGACTTCTTGCACATAGATGAATCCCTGATTGAAGCGCATATGACCACCAAAGGTGGAATTCAGGGTCTTCCTTCCGATTTCCTCATCGCTCAAGCTACCGTTTATGGGAAGGCCATGAGTGAGGATGCCTTTGAGGCCATATTTGTGCTGCTCATCTATGGTTTGGTATTGTTCCCCAACATCGACAAATTTGTGGATGTGAACGCCATTAGGATCTTTTCTGTTCTTAATCCCGTTCCTACTCTGTTGGGTGATACCTATTTCTCTTTGCATCTGAGGAATGCAAAGGGTGGAGGAGTTATTGTGTGCTATTTTCCTCTGTTGTATAAGTGGTTTATTTCTCACTTACCGCAGACGGTCGCTTTCAAGGAGAACAAGGGATGAAGAAGGGATGAAGAAGTGAGTTGGGTCCGAAGAACTGCATTGCTTTGGAGCCGTATACTTCTTGGGTCAGGCAGAGAGCCTCTGAGTATCTTATGCCATATGATTATCCGAGACCTACACCTTTGGATATGGTTGGGCCTTCAACCCTCCCTAACCAAGGTGTAGAGGAGTTGAGAGAAGAAGACCTTTCACGTGCCTGGATCCGTGAAATAGAAGAGTTGCTTCAACAGCTTAAGGAGAAGGACGCTCTGATCGAATTCCTCGAGCATCAGGTGATAGATGATCCGAATGATACCTGGACTTCTCTGCTTCCTCAGTCTTCCAAATTCTGGAAGAGGAAGTATGATCGACTTGCTAAGGAGAAAGCGGATATGGAAGCAGCATATGAGAGAG
Organism: Lathyrus oleraceus; assembly: GCF_024323335.1. Taxonomy (NCBI): domain Eukaryota; kingdom Viridiplantae; phylum Streptophyta; class Magnoliopsida; order Fabales; family Fabaceae; genus Lathyrus; species Lathyrus oleraceus. Next base: position 191,644,437 of record NC_066584.1, on the reverse strand, counting down.
AGATCAAGAGGCTTTGTGTATCTCGTCTTCCAGCATCTCGTGCTTCTAGGGATCCATAGGATGTTCATTTTCCTTCTCCCTTGTAATAATCGACAATGCTGTACTTCTTTGTCCCAAATATATATTTGATGAGATATTTTTCCATATGCTATTAAATGTTTAATATTTCAAAATTTGCAAATAGAACCCTAAAAGTTCCTTGAAATAAAAAAAAACAAAGCATATGCACAAGCATTGCATGCATCATTTTGCATAAGCAGGTGTTGTTCTGGTCTTCTTGTCTGTGGCCTAACTCTGTGCTCTTCATTTATTTTGAAGACAAGCTGACTCATCGGTACTACACCCGAGCCAATTCTGCAAGAGTGATGGATCAACTTGAACAAGAGAACCGAGAGCTGAAGGAAGAGGTCGCTAGACTGAGTGCCTTGATGGAGCAGTTCTTAGCTGCCCAGAATCAACCGTCTCCACCTCTTGCAACTCCTCCCCAGAGGACTGTTATTTCTGAGGTTGCTTCGTCAACTGTGCCAGCTGCCAGTGCCCATTTCATGCCAAATGCCATGCCAGTCGGGTTTCCGTGGGGTATGCCTCCAGGTTTTATGCCTGATATTCCAGCTCCTACATTTGCTTTCATGTCGGCATCTAGCCCGGTCCTTGCGATGCCTCCTCCTATCGTGCATACCATTCCCAGGGTAGACGACACCATCTATCATTCTGAGTCGTCTGAGGGCCCAGATGTTAATGAAAAGATGGATGCGATGAATGACCAATTCCTTGAACTCCGCAAGGAATTGAAGACCCTCCGAGGGAAAGATTTGTTCGGCAAGTCTGCTGTTGTACTTTGCTTGGTTCCCAGTGTTAAGATATCCGTCAAGTTCAAAGTCCCTGACTTTGAGAAGTATAAGGGGAACACGTGCCCGCTCAGTCACCTGGTTATGTATGCCAGGAAAATGTCTACTCAAACAGATAATGATCAGTTGCTGATTCATTATTTTCAGGATAGTTTATCTGGTGCAGCTCTTCGTTGGTATATGAGCCTTGATAGTGCAAACATTCGTTCCTTCACCGATCTTGGCGAAGCCTTCGTCAAGCAATACAAATATAATGTGGATATGGCTCCTGACCGTGATCAACTCAGAGCTATGTCCCAGAAGGACAAAGATACATTTAAGGAGTACGCCCAGAGGTGGCGAGAGTTGGCAGCTCAGATTACTCCTCCGCTGGAAGAGAAGGAGATGACTAAGATCTTTCTGAAGACTCTTAGTTCATTTTATTATGAGCGGGTGGTCGCTAGTGCTCCCTCTGATTTCACCGAGATGGTGAACATGGGGATGCGATTGGAGGAAGGAGTCCGAAAAGGACGGTTATTTAAGGATGAAGGCTCTTCTAAACGATATGGGGCGTTTAAGAAGAAAGATGGGGAGGCACATGCTGTGCAATCCCATGCTAAACCCAGAAGACCCTTTGCCAAGAGGAAGCCTGTGCGTCATGCCAGCAACCAACATCAGGTGGCTCACATAGCACCTGTCTTCAGAGACAACAATCAGCATAATCAGCAACAACCTCAGTATCAACAGCAACATCGCCCACAGCAACAGGCTTACCAGCCTCGCAACAATAGTAATCAGGCTAATTTGAATTATGATAGGAAGAAGATCACTTTCGATCCTATTCCTATGTCATACGCTGAGCTATATCCCTCTTTAATAGAGCGGAAACCGATTACCCCGAGAGATCCTTCGGCTGTGCCTGCTAACTCGCAGTGGTGGTACAAGCCCGACCAGCATTGTGTTTATCATTCCGGTGCTCCGGGTCACAATATAGAAAATTGTTATCCGTTGAAGACTAAGCTTCAAGACCTTATGAGATGCGGCATTCTGAGCTTTGAGGACTCAGGCCCCAATGTTACGAAGAACCCATTGCCTGAGCATGGGAAGTCGGTTAACATGGTCCAGGGTTGCCCTGGCAAATATAAGGTCAAATATGTAGGCCATATTCGACAATTATTGGTTGAGTTGCATCGTGTGCTGTGTGATTACAGTCATATGGAGCACGACCATGACAAATGCCGTATCTGCTCCGTCAATAGATTGGGTTGCCGCCAAGTGCGCAGAGAGCTTCAAGAGCTGTTGGATGATGGGACCATTGAGATTCTGCAGAACAGAAATGTTGATGAAGATGAACCAGAAGTAAATGTGATTTCTCCTGTGTTCAAGATTCCAGAGCCTGTTGTCATCCGTTATGATGGTAGCAAGCCGAAGGTCTCTCTTTCTTTGGTGATCAAGCCTGCGGGCCCGGTGCTTTATTCTTTAGATAGAGCAATTCCCTTTCGCTATAATCCAGTTGCTGTGGAAGATGGGAAAGAAGTGCCTTTGCCTTCAACTTCTGTGGTAAACATTGCTGATGTGAGCGGGTTGACCCGTAGTGGTCGTGTATTTTCTGCACCCCCGAAGCCTCACGTTGTTTCTGATTTTGCTGAGCGTCCGGTTGGGACTGCAGTGAATGTTCCGAATCCGGCACCTGTTGCCAAACCCTCCTCTGTACAAAAGACTCCTGCTTCTTCTGTTGGCCCAAGTGGCATTGTGAATGAAGACTGTGATGAGATGCTGAGGCTCATCAAGAAGAGTGAGTACGACGTTGTAGACCAGCTTCTACAGACGCCGTCCTAGATCTCCGTGCTATCTTTGCTTCTGAATTCAGAACCCCATAGGGAGGCTCTGCAGAAAGTATTGGATGTGGCTTATGTTGATCATGACGTCACTATTGCACAGTTTGACAGTATAGTTGCAAACATTACTGCTTGCAACACCTTGAGTTTTTGTGACGCTGATCTCCCTGAGGAGGGAAGAGACCACAACATGGCCTTACATATTTCCATGAATTGCAAGACCGACGCCATGTCCAACATGCTGGTGGACACTGGGTCATCTTTGAATGTATTGTCGAAGACCATTCTTTCGAGATTGTCATATCAGGGGCCTCCCATGAGGCAGAGTGGTGTTGTTGTCAACGCTTTTGATGGGTCGCGTAAGACTGTGATTGGGGAAGTTGATCTCCCAATCAAGATTGGACCAAGTGATTTCCATGTCACCTTTCAGGTTATGGATATCCACCCATCTTATAGTTGTCTCCTTGGTAGACCATGGATTCACGAGGCTGGCGCCGTGACATTCACCCTACACCAGAAGCTGAAATTCGTCAAGAATAAGAAACTGGTTGTGGTAGGGGGAGAAAAGGCTCTCCTGGTTAGCCACTTGTCTTCTTTCTCATATATTGATGCTGAAGATGAAGTTGGAACGCCTTTCCAAGCTTTGTCTATAGCTGAGCCAATTGAGAAGAAGTCTCCTTCATTTGCTTCCTATCGTGATGCGAAACTGGCCATTGAATGTGGTGCAATTGCTGGTTTAGGAAGGATGATTGAGCTTGAAGATAATAAATCCCGGGCTAGCATTGGCTATTCTTCTGGGGTCTTCAATGAGAAAGGACTGTTCAAGAGTGGAGGATTCATCCATGCTGATCAAGCTGAACAAGCTGCTGCTATTCTGGAAGAGGATGCAGAGGACTTGAGCAACTTTGTTATCCCTGGCGGGATCTGCCACAATTGGGTCACTGTGGATGTTCCTACAGTCATTCATAAGTCAGCGTAATTTGTTCCCTTTGTTCAAAACCCTTCTCCTATTCCAAAAGGAGAAGTGATGACATTGTTGGCAGCATTTATAAAATGATATTTCATTCAATTAATGCATTGTTAAACATTTGTTTTTCCATTTGTTTTCACTTTTTGCTTTTGCATGAAATAAGTGATCACAAAAAACCCTAAAAACAAGAATAAAAGCAATATTTTCATCTGCATAATGATTTGCTTGTTTAAATTCTAAAGTTTTTATTATCCAAAATCATTATGCAGGTTGATTCTAAAACCCATTGAACATAATGATCCAACGCCATCTCCCAATTTTGAATTCCCTGTATTTGAAGCAGAGGAAGATGATGTTGAAGGGATTCTTGATAAGATTTCCCGTCTCCTTGAGCACGAGAAGAAGATCATTCAGTCGCATCTCGAAGATCTGGAAACAATTAACTTGGGGTCTGAAGATTGTGTTCGTATGGTGAAGATTGGAGCGCTTCTTGAAGAGTCTGTCAAGAAGGGGTTGATCAGTTTGCTACGAGAATATTCTGATATCTTTGCTTGGTCGTATGAAGACATGCCGGGTCTAGATACAGATATTGTGCAACATTTCCTGCCTTTGAAGCCTGAGTGCGTGCCTGTGAAGCAGAAGCTCAGAAGAACTCATCCAGATATGGCAGTGAAGATCAAAGAGGAAGTTCAGAAGCAAATTGATGCGGGGTTTCTGGTGAATTCTACATATCCTCTATGGATGGCCAACATTGTACCAGTGCCTAAGAAAGACGGAAAAGTCCGTATGTGTGTTGATTACAGAGATTTGAATAAAGCTAGTCCGAAAGATGATTTCCCTCTACCACACATTGATATGTTGGTAGACAACACAGCTAAATTCAAAGTCTTTTCGTTTATGGACGGATTTTCCGGGTATAATCAAATCAAGATGGCACCCGAGGATATGGAGAAGACAACATTCATCACACCTTGGGGAACATTCTGTTATCGAGTGATGCCCTTCGGTTTGAAGAACGCCGGAGCCACGTATCAACGAGCTATGACTACCTTGTTTCATGATATGATGCATAAGGAGATAGAGGTCTATGTTGATGACATGATTGCTAAGTCCCGAACGGAAGTTGAACATGTTGAGCATTTGTTGAAGCTTTTTCAGCATTTGAGGAAGTACAAGCTGCGTCTGAATCCGAACAAATGTACCTTTGGAGTCCGTTCCGGCAAGTTGTTGGGTTTTGTTGTCAGCGAGAGGGGTATTGAGGTTGATCCTGCAAAGGTCAAAGCAATACAAGAGATGCCTGCGCCCAAAACTGAGAAGCAAGTCCGAGGTTTTCTTGGCCGCTTGAACTACATTTCCAGATTTATATCCCACATGACTGCCACATGTGCACCGATATTCAAGCTCCTCCGGAAAGATCAATCTCATGATTGGCCCGAGAATTGCCAGAAAGCTTTCGGCAGTATCAAAGAGTATCTGTCTGAACCTCCGATCTTGTCTCCGCCTGTAGAAGGAAGACCTCTGATCATGTATCTAACTGTTCTTGAAGACTCGATGGGTTGTGTACTCAGTCAACAAGACGAATCAGGAAAGAAAGAATCTGCTATCTACTACCTCAGTAAGAAGTTTACTGATTGTGAGTCTCGATACTCTATGCTTGAGAAGACGTGTTGTGCTTTGGCTTGGGCTGCTAAGCGTTTACGCTAGTACATGATAAATCATACAACTTGGTTGATATCCAGAATGGATCCAATCAAGTATATTTTTGAGAAACCTGCTTTAACTGGGAGGATTGCCCGTTGGCAGATGTTGTTATCTGAGTATGATATCGAGTATCGAGCTCAAAAAGCTATCAAAGGTAGTATCTTGGCTGACCATTTAGCACATCATCCGATTGAAGATCATCAGTCTGTTCAGTACGACTTCCCAAACGAGGAGATTCTGTATTTGAAAATGAAAGATTGTGATGAGCCTACACTTGATGAAGGTCTAGAACCTGGTTCCAGATGGACGATGGTGTTTGATGGCGCTGTAAATCAGTTTGGAAATGGTATTGGGGCAGTAATCATTACTCCTCATGGCACACATATTCCGTTTACAGCAAGGCTAACTTTCAAATGCACGAATAATATGGCTGAGTATGAAGCTTGTATTATAGGACTGGAAGAATGTATTGATTTGAGAATCAAACATCTTGATGTGTATGGTGATTCGGCCTTAGTTGTCAATCAGATCAAGGGTGAATGGGAGACGAATCAACCTGGTCTCATTCCGTATAGAGATTATGCGAGGAGGATTTCAACGTTCTTTACAGAAGTTGACTTTCATCATATTCCTCGAGAAGATAATCGGATGGCAGATGCGCTTGCTACGCTCGCTTCAATGATTGTGGTGAAGTATTGGAATGAAGTTCCCAATATCACCGTGATGCGCTTGGACAGACCAGCTCACGTATTTGCAGTGGAAGAAGTGAATGATGACAAGCCTTGGTATTTTGATATCAAGAATTTCCTCCACAATCAGGTCTATCCTCCTGGGGCATCTGTGAAAGACAGGAAAACTTTGAGAAGGTTGTCAGGTAGTTTCTACCTCAGCGGTGAAGTGCTTTATAAGAGAAATTTTGACATGGTTTTGCTCAGATGCGTGGATAGACACGAATCAAACCTGTTGATGAATGAGGTCCATGAGGGTTCATTTGGTACTCAATCCAATGGACATGCCATGGCTAGAAAGATGCTGAGAGCAGGCTACTATTGGCTGACAATGGAGTCTGACTGCTGCAAATATGTGAAGAAATGCCACAAGTGTCAAATTTATGCGGATAAGATTCATATTCCTCCGACACTCCTGAATGTGATTTCATCACCATGGCCTTTCTCTATGTGGGGAATCAACATGATCGACATGATTGAACCGAAAGCGTCCAACGGACACAGGTTTATTCTCGTAGCAATTGACTACTTCACCAAATGGGTTGAAGCCGCTTCATACGCGAATGTGACCAGGCAGGTGGTCGTGAAGTTTATCATGAATCAGCTCATTTGCCGTTATGGTGTGCCAGATAAGATCATTACTGATAATGGATCTAATTTGAATAATAAGATGATGGAAGAGTTGTGCGCTGAGTTCAAGATTGCACACCATAACTCCTCTCCTTACAGACCAAATATGAATGGGGCTATTGAAGCTGCTAACAAGAATATCAAGAAGATTATCCAGAAGATGACAGTTACGTACAAAGATTGGCATGAGATGCTTCCATTTGCTTTACATGGATATCGTACATCTGTCCGCACTTCAATAGGGGCAACCCCTTTCTCCCTTGTTTACGGCATGGAGGCTGTTCTCCCAGTAGAGGTGGAGATCCCATCAATGAGAGTCTTGATGGAAGCCAAGTTGACTGATGCTGAATGGATTCAGAGTCGTTATGACCAACTGAATTTGATTGAAGAGAAGCGATTGACTGCCATGTGCCATGGTCAGTTATATCAGCAGAGAATGAAGAAAGCATTCGATAAGAAGGTCAAACCTCGTGTGTTCCGAGAGGGTGACCTCGTGCTCAAGAAAGTCTTGTCTTTCGCGCCCGATTCCAAGGGCAAGTGGACTCTAAACTATGAAGGTCCATATGTTGTTAAGAGAGCCTTTTCAGGCGGAGCTTTGATGCTTACAACAATGGATGGGGAGGATTTCACTCATCCTGTGAATTCAGATGTAGTCAAGAAATACTTTGCCTAAAAAAAAGTATATAAAAGAAAAACAGAATAGCTCGCTAAGTTGAAACTCGAAAGGGCGGCTTAGGCAAAAATGAGCGTCTCAGTGGAAAACCCGAAAGGGTGATCCAGGCAAAAATTAGAGACATAAAAGAAAAATGAATATCTGCATCCCGCTAGATTGAGTACCTTACCCTGGGGCAATCTAGGCAAAAATTAGGGATTCGGCAAGTAACTGCATCCTGACAAGACTTTCTGTTCCGCAGCCGTCTGTTCGTCAGAGATTTTCGATTCGTCGTCAACTGAAGCTTTGAATACATCGAAATTCAAATTGGTAGAGAAAGGATCATTATGTTCAATGTAGCCCTCTTCCAATATATATCACTGATTTCAAACTTGTACAGATCTATGGAGTCTTTCCATTTGCAAGCTACCATTCCATCAAATCAATTTGAGCTTTTATCCAATTATTTGCACTCTTATTTGTTTCAATTCAACAAATGTTTTGCATGTTTTAATTGATAAAATGTCATTGTTTTAAACAAGTAAATTTTTCAAATTGTTGTTTTAAATAAAGTGAACATTCACAATGATGAAAGGATACTTAAGAATTTCTCAGTGCTCTCCCAAGGGTGGCATGATTTCCAACAGGGTAAGACATTTATTCATATTCCTGGCATGGTTGTATCCTCTTTATCCAGATTGTTGGTTGGGGTTGTTTCCTAAGCAGAGCTTCTGTTGAGATTTTGTTCCCTAAGCAGAGTGTTTGTTGAAAGCTCCACAATCCTCTCCAACAATATTCTCTCCCCAGCATGGGTGCTTTCATTTTGGAAGATTCAGTAGTCGGTGGATTGACATCCCGGGACTTCGTCTGTTTCCTCAGTAAAATCTCCAGCGGAGTTGTTGGCATGATATACTTCATCTATGCTATCTTTCTCCATCTGAGTGCTTGTTGAGGTTTTCACCTCTTACCCCTTCAGCAGAGCAGTGATTATTTCCTCCTCAGCAGTTGTTAGTTTCTTCTTGGAAGGTTCAACATTTGGAGGTTAATTCCCAGCTCTCCTTCTCTTCCTCAGATAATTCGCCAGTAGATTTGTGGTACGGTGGATTGTGTCTGTGATGTTTCCCTGCAGAAGTTTCGTGATTTCCCTGCAGTATCTCCAACATAGTTGGTTTCCTCAACAGAGTTGCTTTGGTGGCAGTTGCTGCCTGTTGTAAACTTTTGTTCCCTAGCCGGGTTGGTTGGTGACCTATCATCCATAGATTTGGTTGATTTCCTGATTGCTTTTTGATCCCTAGTAGAGTGGCTCGTGGCAGGATCTACTTGTGTGATCTATTTTCCCTCAGTGGGTTTATCCCCAATGGAGTGGCTGACAGTATCCCCAGTAGAGTTGCTTGTGCGGCTAGATTCTACTTGTGTGTTCTGTTCTCTTCAGCAGTGAACTCTTGTTTCCCAGTTGATATTGAGGATCCCCTGCAGAAATCTCGGGATTTCTCCTTTTCCCCAACAGATTTGTTTTTGTGGCAGTTTCTGCCTATTGTGAACTCTTGTTCCCTAGTTGGGTTGATTGATGATCCATCACCCAGAGATTTTGTGATTTTCTTTGATATCTCTGATCTCTTGCTTTCCAGCAGATCTTTCCTTTTTAGCATTTAGATCTCCAACAGATTGGCTTTCCGTGGATTTTCCTCTGGAAGTGTAGTACCGGGCGTTTGATTCCTGGGCCTGTTTATGTTAGATATGTCTATTTTGTCAGCATTCATCAAACATAAATCACGCATATTCATGCATACTTTCAACCTTCAGATATTCATGATTGCATTTTTTGCCATATATCTTTTGTTTGTTGTCTCCTGCTAATGGTGATATAGATCTCTCCAATAGATCTTCCCAAGCAGATGTCGGGTGTCTAATCTTTCAATATAGAGTCAGCCCCATAAGCAGAAAGTGTCTGTCTTTCCTTCTGCAATTCCCCACTGAGATATATCCTCGTGGATGACGTTTTTTTTTCCGTTTCCTCCCAACACATATATTGGGATGGATCTTCCTATTGAGTTATATCCTCATTAGGACGAGTCTTGATTCAGTTTTCCTTTTTGGTTTTGATCCTGAATTGGCATTTTCAACTGTCTCTTGTACTTCCCTGTGGAATAAATGAATGAATTGCCCAGTAACCAGCAATAATTCTTTTTATCCCCAGTGGAGTTTGGGCCTCTACCCAGTAACCGGTAGTTGTAATTCTTTGTGGTTGTATACCTTTTGTTCCTCAGCAAGAGTCGATGGTTTTCTACCCAGTATTCGGTAGTTGTAAATCCTATATTTTTCCTTGCTCTCCAGCAGTTGGTGGTTTGTTATAAACCCTATTTTGTTTCCCCGTGCGGAGTTGTGATTCTTTCATTCCCCACGCAGAGAGTTGTTGGTTTTCTACCCAGTATTCGGTAGTTATAAACCCTACGTTTATCCCCTAGCAGAGGTAACCTTTGTGGTTCATTCTGGTTGATGGTGGATTTTGTGGTTTTCTACCCAGTATTCGGTAGTTGTAAATCATATGTTGTTGTTGTCTCCCTAGCGGAGTCTGGGCTTTCTTGTGGATAATTGCCGTATGCTAGCAATTTTATCCTCAGCCAGAGTTTTGGTCTTCTACCCCGTATTCGGTAGTTATAAATCCTAATTTCTCCCTTTTGCAGAGTTAACCTTGTTGTTCATCCTAACCGATGATGGTTACTCTTTGTGGTTATCTTCATCCAGTATTCGATGTTGATATTCCCTCTTTCTTCTTGGTAATTGTCGTTTGCTATCAATTTTATCCCTAGCAGATCTTTCCTTGTGGGTAATTGCCGGATGCTAGCAATTTTATCCTCAGTGGGTCCTTTCACCGTATGCCAGTGATTTGTTCCCCGGATCATTGATGTTTATCAATGTATCCCTCGTGAGTTCTCTTTCATTTACCCTTTTGCTTGGTAATGATTGTTGCCCCCCTTGATCGGTCATCTTTATATACCTAGTTTTGGTATCCCGATGCCTTTCTTTTCGGACGATTTATCCTTTATTAACCCAGTAACCGGTTGTGGATAATCTTCCATGCGAGTATGTTATCCACGTTCTGACGGTAATGGATAATATATCTCATGCACTCTTCGGTCGAAGCCTTTTGTGTTTCCCCAGTCGAGTAAGATTCGTATTCCTTTGTGGAATCGAATATTTGTTGTCTCCTTGATAATTGTCGGATGCTTGCAAATTATCCCCTGTGAGTTATCTTTCGTTTACCCTGTTGATGTTGGTATCGATTGTCTCTCTTTTCGGTCGGTCACCTATTATATACCCAGTAACCGGTATCCCTGGTGTTTCCTTCCATGCGAGTATACTATCTACGTTCTGACGGTAATAGATAATATATCTCATGCGAGTATACTATCCACGTTCTGACGGTAATGGATATTATATCTCATGCGCTCTTTGGGTTTTTTTCCCAGCTGAGTAAGATTCGTTTTCCCGTTGCGGAGTCGAATGTCCATCCTGTAAGTCGATTTGCTTTTTCAAGCCTTCCTTTCAGATGATGAGTGTTTTGGCATATATACCAATTCACGCTTTGGTCGGTCACCTATATATACCCAGTAGCCGGTATCCCTGGTGTTCCTTCCTTTCTGCTCCCTATTATGACCTTGGTCCCTTATGGAGTCAGATTTTCCTGAGTTGATGTACCTTTTTCAGGTCTTTCTCAGATGTTTGGTTAATTAATATCTCTCACCCTTATACCGGTCTTAGATATTCATTCTTCCTGAGCTTGTTGTTCTTTCACTCAGTAACCGGTGTTTAGATCACATGTCTCTTTGAGTTTGTTACCCAGTAACCGGTAACACCTCATCTTGCAGATTTTTCTCCAGGAGAGTCTCTTTTGCTGTATTGGTGTTTTCCCCAGTATATGCAGTTTTCCCCGGAAGGGAGATTCTGTGTGAATTTTTCCCCGGTCCGAGTCCGGATTTTCATTCGAAGTATCCTTCGTGGATAGTTTCGAGTCAGCTTGAGTCTTTCCAATGGGTTTATTTCCTTTGGGAATTTCTTTTTCTTCCCCAGTGAGTCCTTTACTCCCCAGTAAGGTCTCCAGTCCAGTCGTGTCTTGTTCACGCTGTATCTAATCCTAGTTTCCCCTAATTCGGAATCGTGTCCTGCTCACGCAATCTTTTCTTTTTTTCTTATCCTTATGAGAGTCCTGTTAGAGTCTCTGGTTCATGGTGAGTGTATTACTCCGATGGATCGTCTTTTCTTTGTGGACCAGTATTCTCCACAGAGGTTGTTTCTTTTGCATGCATACATTTGCATCATGAGGTCTCTTAGGGACCAAAATTTGTCTCATTACTGTTATTTAAGCCCATTCTACCGCGTCGAGATGAAGATTTTAACCTTCACTTCTCCGGCTAGAATGACCTTAAATAGGGGCATCTGTAAGACCCCAATTTTGTCCCTAAGATCCCTCATGGCATCATATCATATCATTGCATTACCTCAAGGATCATTGGACACCTTGCTTCCTTCCCTAGGGGTGGGTCATCTTTTTGAGAGTGATTCTTGATCACCAAGCATTGTTTGCATTTGTATATCATTGCTTTTCCTTTTATCACTAACCAAAAGTACAAAAATATGTCATCTAACCTTTGTCTTGCAGATGAAGCATTAACAGGTCAAGGCAATTAAAGACATTCATTGAGCAATAGATGGTGGCCATTCTTGAGATTTGGACCCCACAATCATTCACAAGAGTTCATATGAGCTATGATGTCATTTTGAAGCAAAATCCCAAGTGGTAGAGGCTTGAATTTCATCAGAACATTTTCAAGTCAACTGAAGACCTAGAAAGTCAACTGCAAAGCCAATTGTGGATTTGGAGGTGGGAAGTGATTAGAAATACTTCATTCATGTTCAAACAAGTCTCATTTGACATTTCAAATACTCATATTGAAGAATTTGAAGTCAGGTCAAAAATTTCCCAAAATAGCAAGTGACCTATAATTTGAACTTTCCAAAAATGGAAAGATTTTGGACCAACTTCAACTCAATATTACATCATCAAGAAAGCTTCAAATGAAATTTTGTTGAACATGAAAGTTGTAGATCTTTCTCTCCCATTTCCATAATGTCCACGATCATGAATTTCTAATGTGTGGTTGAGGAGATATGATCAAATCATGGCAAAGTGTGCATGGAACTTCAAATGGGCATAACTTTTCAACCAAAGCTCCAAAATGAGTGGTTCTTTTTACATTTTGTTCATCATAACATGGACTTTCCAAATGTACCATTACATGACATGAATTTCATTTGCATGGTCATTGGCTTATTCATGAATATTTGTGAAGGAAATTCCATAAAATCATTTTGGTGGATCATATGCATACAAAACCATTTCCAAAACTTGCATGGGATATTTTTAAGTGATTTTGGTTCAGCAACATACACTGTTCACGTGGCTACCACATGCATAAGGTGAAAAACTCATTTTTGCACTTACACCTTCTAAGTTGCTAATCACCTTTGGCTTTGGCTTAAACATGATCTAAACATGATTAGTAGGAGGTATATAAGGATAAGCATAACTGTTTTCATCATTAACAACCATTTTTCAGATCTAGATCCAAAATTCTCAAAACTTTTCTCTCAATTTTTTTTGCAATTTCTTCAAACAAAAGCACATTCTATTGGTTGATTCATGCTCCTGAGGTATTGTTGAGCAAGATTGGACGTGGAATAGAGAGAAACCGTGCCATATTGAAGCATACTCGTAGCTTGAAGCATCCATGGTGATTTCAAATTCTGCTGAATTCAAGTGTGTTTGAGCTTCAATTTCTCCTCCAATCATCTATACAAGCATCACAGGGAAGCTTTTGATCATTTCAAGTCTTGGATAGCACGAATTCCAGCTTCTGCACTTCAAGAGGTCACAATTCGAATCTCTTATTTTTGAAATCCTTTGCTATGTTGTTGTAGATCTAAGCATGATGATGAATCTGAGCTTTGAATCGTGTGAAATGATGCATTGTACATGAAGTTATGCTTGTTTAAAGTTTTGATGTTGAATTTTATTTTCTTCGATCCGTGCGTATCTTGATGTTTTTGCATGAATTATTTGTGGATCTTTGATGTACGTGGAAAATACTGCATGATGCTGTGCTTAATTTTGATTTTTGGACACATTTTGGAAAATCTGGAAAATCCAGATGAAGATCATCATGATCTTCATCTTCAACCTTGAACTTCTTCATTTCCAGATCTGCTAGGAAACTGCTTGGAATTAGCTACGAAAATTCAAATTTAGGTACAATTTTTTGGCACGCTAGGGTTTAGCCAATACGGTACCATTTTGATTGAGGAGCTACTTTTGAAAATGCACTGGCTTCGATCCTTGGCTGAGGCGTTTTCCAAAATGCTATTCCATTTTTCTCCTATTTTCACATTTAAATGTCCATTTCATTTTTTTATTTTTTCCTTAACTTCCAAAAATCATATAAAATAGGAAAATGCACCAATTTGATCCCAATGTTTTGCTATGTTCTCCTATTGTTGTCTAGTTTTTTATGAGCATAAATTGGAAAGTTGTGCCTGGCTGAAAAATTGATTTGTGCTAGGATGATTGAATACATATGCTTGTTTGACCTTGCCTTGCTTATTCCTTCATGAAATGCTTGTTTCTTATCCAATGGCCTTGAAATTTTGCATGATGAAACTAGACACATTGCTTGACATGTTGGTTTTGGTTTGGTATTTTTCCTATGCATCATCTCTGTTTTTTGCTTGTGCTAAGTTGGTGTGACAGTTTGTGTCACACCTTTGAATGTTCAACTTGTGCCATGTGATTGCCATGCCAAATGATCTCCAATTCCCCTGATTTTTTGTATGTTAATCATGTTAGATGTCTTGAATGTGCATGATTTTTTCCAGATTTATTTGAATCATTTCTGTTTTGATTTGAATTTTTCATTCATGTTGATCACATATGAGATTTGAAATTGCCTTGAACTTCACTTGATCATGAAATGCATTTGGTGATTGATTTTGATGTGAGACCTTTTGGAATGTGTCAATATGTGTTTGAAGTTGCTTCATGTTAAATTTCAGCCCCTGTTTTAAATTTTTTCTATATCTTTGACCCTAGGCTTTGACCTAGTGGTTTGTTGCTTATGTTTGACCTTTGATTTCAGGTTAAGCAATCAAGTTCCATGATTGGTGATGCTTCATGATGTGAATATTGATGTTTGCTTGTAATTACTAACATTGTGTGTTTTGTAGGTTGATGCTCACTCATTTATGTTTGCCTTTGGCTTACACCTTTTGTACATTGAGATTGTCTGTTGCTCATTGATTGTTATCTGCTTGTCTGAATTTTATACTGATTTGCTTAGTTGTTTCCACAAGTACCTAAGTTGCTTTAAGTTCATTTGAACTTTGCTTTTGTTTGGTTGCTTAACTACTTAGGTATGATCTCTCATCTTCATGTAGTCTGGAAGACCTACTGTTATTGGTAGGCACCTGTCTGAAGTCCTCCTTAAGAGGCAATGCTTGTGATTGTTTAATATTTGTGCCAAGCAGGTAAAGTCCTCTTATGAGGCAATGGGCAGATAAAAGAGATGTGTAATCCATCTCCTGCTACTCAGTGTGTCATTCACTTTGCTCACACCATGTGTTGATGCATGGTGAATAATAACCCAAGATCTTATAGAGTCATTCACTTGTGGAGAAGAGTTCCAACTTTCTGAACTCCCACACTTTCCATTGATCAAAGCTCTCCCTGACCAGGGATAAGAGCTATGAGGCACACCCCTCATATCCTTTTCATCTACTTCACCCTAACTCTCAATGTTAGGGTTAAGAGCTTAAAATACCCCATTCCAGTTGGCTATAAAGCCTAACCTTGCTTGAGCCTAATTGATTGTATATAGTGTGTGCTAATTGACTTGTTTGTTTGATTACTTGATTCATCTGTGCATAATTGCTTATGTGTGCCTTGGTGCATGTATCATCATTACTTGTATATCATTTCATACTCATTGTTCATTACTTTGTAACATTGTATTTTGTCCATGGAGGATGCAAGCATAGGTCCATTGAATTGGCAGTTGTTTCCCATGATATGGTAGGAGACTAGTATAAGTCCATTAATTGGATTCTGGCATCCATGTTTGCTCTTTGCTTTAGGAGACTAGTATAAGTCCATTGATTGGCATCTGGTATCCATGTTTGTTTTTTGTTTTAGGAGATTGGAATAAGTCTATTGTTTGGCATCCGGTATCCATTTTTGTCTTAGGAGATTGGAATAAGTCCCTTGATTGGCATCCGGTATCCAATTTTGTTTTTGTGAGATTGGAATAAGTCCATTGATTGGCATCCGGTATCCATTCACTTTGTTCATCTGTTATTTGCATTGTTGCCTATTCCAAAGGAATCACTTGATCTCAAGAGGTGAACATCTAAGAAGTTTTACTTCCTCACCCTCCCACATTTTGTTTCTTTAAACCTCCATATGCATGTTAATACAAACTTGAAAACTATTGTGCAAACATTCTCATTTGTTTTCAATTTAGAAACCTAGGCCCTAGACCTTTGATTTTTCAAACTTCATTTTCATAATACTTCTTTTGAATTGAATTCTAATCATATCTTGACCACTTTTGTGAATAATCCTAATTGGTTAATTTCACTCATTCAATTGTTTTGTGGCTTTGTCCATTCTTGATAAGTTTTCATACATTAGCCATAGGTTTGATTTATCCTAGTTGGTTGATGTTAATCTCACCTTTTGTCCTTAGTGATTGAATTGTAAGACTTCCTTGCTTATTATAGGGTTAACCCCTCACTAGCAAGTTGAAGCTTTTCTCACATGGTGGACTTGTTGTTTGTATAAGGTTGAGTTTTCTCCCGCGGATAACGAAAGACCTTAGGGCTTTTGTTTTAAAATGAATCCACCCATACTTTTTGGAAATCTTTTAGTCGAACTACAGCGTTTTGATCCTTACCTTCCATGGAAAGGTACGTAGGCAACGGGTTCATCCGTTCAAACACAAAAATAATAACTTGTATATTCTTTTCTCATCCCTTCAATCCATTGTTTGCACAATAAATATTTCGTAAACAAATAACATTTCGTACAACAAGTTATGAAAAGGGCTCCCTAGGAGTACCTAGGACGTTTTGGGTGCCTAACACCTTCCCATTGCGTAATTAACCCCTTACCCAGATCTCTGATCTTTTCATTAGTTTTCTATGTGTAAAACTTCTTAGGCTTTTGTTCGCTTTTTAGCCATTCCTTTGGATAAATAAAAGTGCGGTGGCGACTCGATTCTTTGTATGCTTTGCTTTTGATTTAATCAATAAATCATAAAGTGACGAATACACCGCTACAATTAGCATGAAGTATAAATACCAAAACCCTAGCCATAACTTCCATAACAAGCATTTTTAGATCTGAAATTTAAAACTCCCTCCAAATTCTCTCTCTTTGAATCTTGATTTTCTCCACACAAACACCAAATATTTTTGTAGATTCTTGTTCCTCATGCAATTCTGAGCAAGAATCTACCATTGTTCTGATCAATTGAGCCAGAATTCGAGCAGTTCATGTGTAATCTCATGTTGATGGAATTTGAAAATTGAAGAAGATTCAAGTGTTTTCAACCATTGTTTCTTGCACAAAGTTTCAACAGAAGTATAGTGGAGTAGATCTGGAGCTTTTGAGCGCTTGAGAGCACGAATTCAGCAACCTTCACTTCAAGGTGATTCAAAATTCATCATCTCTTTTTGCTGTTTTCTTGATATAGATGTGTAGATCTCGTTTAGTAGAGCATGCACATGTGTTTAGATTTGATTATAGTTGAGAATTGAGCATGTATGATGAACTGGAAGTTTAGATCTAGATTATGTTTTGCTTCGATCTGGAAAATCTAGGGAGAGTTAGATGAAATTGATTGCATATTTGGAAGGTACATTGCAATAGAATTCGATTGATATAAGCCTTGTCCATTTCTGGAATTTTGCACGGCGGTGCCGCAGCGTGAGTGATCGGGGAAGACGACCGGAGACTGTAGCTCCGACGTCTGGTTATTTTAGGGTTTATCCTACGTGTGCTCCATGTGTACGCTGGCATGTGAGAGTGATTGGTTAGGAATGCTTTGACCATGCCACGAGTGAGTTGAATGCTGAGTGTGCGTGATGATGTCATTTAATGAAACGGTGAGTTTTGATATTTGAACCTGGACCGTTTGATTGAGCGTGCGCCAAGATCGTGTGGTTGTGATATTTTCTTATTTGATTCAAATATATTTGTTTCCCTCCATTTTATTTTGTTATTCCATTTATTTTAGTCATCTTAGAAAATGCATAAAAAATAGAAAAATGATCCAATTTAATCCCAATTTTTTTCCTAGTTTTGTATGAATGTCTACTTTTTAATGGTATTAATTTCATCATTTGTTGATGTCTGGTTTGTGATGTGTGATTTTTGAATCCATGTTGTGCCATTTTGATATGTTGTGTTCAATGCATTGTGAAATTCTATATGTTGAGCTTCTTGATCCAATTTTGTGTGTGCATAATGATCATACATGATGTGAATTTTTCAGCACTGGTTTGGAATTTTTCTCATATGCTATCATTATTTTTGACACATGGAGATAAATGTGACAATTTGTGTCACATTTTTGACATTGGATTGTTGCATTTTTTATCACATAGCATTTGAACCTTTTTGCATTTGATATTTTGCATATTGATTGTTCATGACATAAGGAGCTTTCATAAAAAATCTCAAAGTCATTGCATGCATTTCTGTGTTGATTTGAATTTTCTAAATTGGAAGTTCACTTTGTGCACATTTTGTGATCATTGCATAGCATAGGCCATTTGAGATATTTTCTTTTTTGATTTGATGCTGGTCCTTTTAAGGACATTTTGTGGAATGTTTGAATGTGCATTATGTGGAAGATTGAGTTGTGTTGTGATCATTTGGTTTAGTTTTGAATCTAGTCTTTGCACTAGTGTTTTGTACATAAACTAACTGTGCTTTGTGTTTCAGGTTTGGACATTTAGCATTGATGGTTGATATGTTCTCACTTTGCGAGATGCAAATGATTTGAGTTCTAACTTGTGTTTGTTTTGTAGGATTTTAAGTGACGTGTTTGAGCTCATGAATTCATTTGACTGCTTGAGCATTGTTCATTGAGTTGTGCAACTGCGAATGGTTTCACTGTTTGTCTGTTGGTTTAATAACTGAAGTACTAACTGGTTATTCTATGTACAGGTATCTTAGTTGCTTGCTTGCTTTAGCTCTTGCTTGAGCATTGGATTGTGGTTGATACACCACTCAGGTAGTTAGCTTCTTACTTCATGTAGTCTGAAGTCCTGTCACCTTTTTGGCAGGCATTTTGCTGGCAAGTCCTCCTTCAGAGGCTCTGTTTGTGTTTGTTTAAAATTGTGCCAAAGACCTCCAAGGAGAGGCATGTGTTATTTGATAAGACCTCCAAGAGAAGAGGCAATTGAAGGATAAAAGGGATTAGTAGCCGATCCCCGTTAGTTAGTGAGTCGTTCTTTATGCTCGCACTACGTGCTGATGCTTCTGAACATGTGCCCAAGATCTTTGTTCAGAGTCTGTCAAGTGGAATAGGATCCCACTTTCTGGATCCCTACGCTTTCTTTGTCCTGAGCTCACCCTGGCC
The DNA here is from genome assembly GCF_024323335.1 of Lathyrus oleraceus. NCBI lineage: Eukaryota > Viridiplantae > Streptophyta > Magnoliopsida > Fabales > Fabaceae > Lathyrus > Lathyrus oleraceus. Next base: position 191,625,395 of record NC_066584.1, on the reverse strand, counting down.
AGGGTTAAGAGCTATGAGGTCTCATCCTCATTACCATTTTGATCTGCTCACCCTGACGTTCAATGTCAGTGGTTAAGAGCTACAGATTACCCCTTACAGTTTGGCTTCTTTGTCGAGGTTAATATGACCCCTCTTGACTAAAGCCCACCCATTGTTTGGGCCTCTTGTATGGATATAGTGTGTGATGATTGTTCACTTGTGCTGGTGTGCTTATCTGCTTTCCTCTTCTCATCTCCATTTCTGTAGGAGTTGTATGATTGATTTCTGAGGAAGTTGAATGCATGTTAGAGACCTCAACTTAGGGATATTTGATTGCATGACAACTATTAGGCTCGAGTCTTAGTCTCCCTATTAGTTTGTTGTTTCCCTGGTATCTGGTTAGGAGAGTGTTTTACACCTGTTAAGGGGAACTACGTCTCCCTGATTCTCATACCAGATGAGATACGTAGGCAGGAGGTTGCGAGCAATCTCTTTGGGCACCCTTTTGTTTTTTTTGTATGTGTTCACCCTTTCCTTTGTTTCTTTGGTGTGAGTACTTGTTTGTTCAGTGTGTGTGTTGTATGTTCATACCTTGAGAATTTCTTCTGTTATTCATATTGGGGATCATTTGTGGGGTTTGTTATTCAATTGGGGTTCATCCTTGGGGTTCATTTGTGACGTTTGTGATGATTATTCACTTGGGGTTCATCTTTGGATATTTGGTTACTCTGTTGGGGTTCATTCCGATAACCTTTTTCTTTGGTGTTCACTGGTTAGCATTGGTTATTGTTAGGAGTCGGAGATAAGTCCATGTATTGGCATTCTGTTTCATGTTTGTTTGTTGTTGTTAGGAGTCTAATATAAGTCCATGTATTGGCATTCTGTTTCCTGTTTGTTTGTTAGGAGTCGGATATAAGTCCATGTATTGGCATTCTGTTTCCTGTTTGTTTGTTGTTGTTGGGAGTCAGGCGTAAGTCCATGTATTGGCATTCTGTTTCCCTTTGAGTGTTTCTTTTGACGTCTCACCGTCCCTTTTTAGTGTCTTGTTTCGGCGTGCGTTAGCCGAGCTACGAGTGATCTGATTCTCCTCTGGATAGAGAAGATACGTAGGCATAGGACACGATGTCCTAGCGAGCATGTCTCCCTTTTCCCCGAACTATGTTGACTCTGATGTTTGTTTCTGACAAACTACGTAGGCCCAGGATGCAACATCCTGCCGAGTCCATTTCCTCCGCCTTCTTTCTTCTTTCACCTGTTTATTATTCCAGTTTGTGCAATTTCTTTGAGCAATTTATTAGCAACCCTTTTCTTACTCTTTGAGCTATCTTTTGAGCGTGGATCCCGTCGAGTACGAAGGACGTGAGGGGTGCTAATACCTTCCCCTTGCGTAACCGACTCTCGTACCTTGTAATCTCTGGTCGTAAGACCATTCCTTTCCCTTTCTTAAGTTAGTCCTGCGCTCCCTTTCCATCATAGGATGAATAACGTCGGTGGCGGCTCTGTATTTTTCCCGCCGGTTGTTTTTCGCGTTGCGACAATATGGTGAAAATTGTAGGAGATAGGGTCTAGGGAGACCTAGTTTTGATAAGATGAATTCATCTGGCCAACCACCATCAACCAACTTGCTAACTTTCAATTATTTAGACTTTCTTTGCTCATGGTAGATCATATATGCATAAGATTATGAATTTTGAAGTATCCCTTGAGAAATTTGATCAATTGGTGAGATAGCTTATTGGAGAAGTTACTCAAGATACCCAGTCAAACTACGGTTTCCAAAGCAAATCACCCTCAAACTCTTGAAGAAAACTTGATCAATATGACATGTAGGAATCAATGGAACTCATATATGATGCTCATAACCATTCTTGGATCAATTCATGGTTGTGCTCTTTGTCCTGAGGGTCTTAAACCCTAAATATGAACTTGATAAATCAATGGATATCATGCCCTACCTACAAAAGAGTTAGGCAAATGCAAAGACATATTTTGGTTAGTAAAATGATAATATACCAGTATGATACAATCACATGGTGTTTGGTGATCTCTCCCAAAACAAACCCAATGAAAGAGGGTTAAGGAGGATGCCAAGGTATGATCCCAATGCTAATGCTTATGATGAAATTGCGTTAGGGATCTTACGGTAAAAATTGGGGTCTTACAGATGCCCCTATTTAAAGACATTCTAACTGAGGAGGCGAAGGTTAAAATCTTCATGTCGACTCAGTAGAATGGGCTTAAATAACAACATATATAAATAAATTTTGGTCCCTAAGAGACCTCATGATGCATATGATATGAATGTAAAAGTTAATGCTCTATGGGGAAATATTGCCACAAAGGAAAAGAAATAAGAGAGACCGAAAGTCCGCAGGAGTATAATGTATTCCATAAGGAAAACTCACCGGGGAGACATAGACTCTGGGGAAAAAGGAGCTATCCGTAGGCCATGCTATGACTTAAAACTGCTGGGGGATCAGAGGGATTCCATACAAACATGGAAAAGACTCAGTCGGGGAATAACAACATCTGTAGGGGATACGAGTAAGTTAGGATAAAACTGAAATACTTGAATCATGTAGGGAAAATCGATTTCTCTAAGGAAAAATGCACTCAACTCAATTGGGGAAGCAATAAACTTCAACACAGGAGGAGCAGAAATTTATAATCTACTACCTGTTATTGGGTGAGGAGATAATAAAGATCTGACATTGAGGACATCCGTCATCGATTAGGATGAACATATCAAGGATGACTCGTTGAGAAAAGTCGGGAGGGAGTATTCATTACCAGTTACTGAGTAAGATTAACCTTGCTGGGGAAAACTGCAGAAAATAGGATTTACAACTACCGATTATTGGGCAGAAGACCAAAGAATGAGAGTATTCGTCATTGGTTAGGATGAACATATCAAGGATACACTCAACAGGGAAGGAAATCTATCATCAGTTAGGATGAACATATCAAAGATAGACTTTCCTAGGAATGTCAAGGAGGATACCCGTCATCAGTTAGGATGAACATATCAAGGATAAACCAACTGAACAAAAAGTTGGAATTACATCTATCGAATGATGGATAGAATACCTCCAAAGAGAAAATCCGTCACCGGTTAAGATGAACATATCACGGATAGACTCTGTGAGGGGAGAAAAATAGGAATTACATCTATCAGTTACTGGATAGAATACCATCAAAGAGAAAATCCGTCACCGGTTTGGGTGAACATATTAAGGATTAACTTTGCGAAGGGGACAAAAGCAGGATTTACAACTACCAGTTACTGGGTAGAAGACCGCAAAGAGAAGGAAACCCGTCATCAGTTAGGATGAACATATCAAGGATTAATTCTTTGGGGAACAAGAATAGGGATTACAACTACCTTTTTACTGGATAAAATACCAAAGGTGAGAATATCCGTCATCGATTAGGAGAAACATATCAAGGATAAACTCAGGCAAGGGAGAGAAAGATATCCGTCATCGGTTAGGATGAACATATAAAGGATATACTTTATGGGGAATCAGAAAGAATGAATCTACCGGGGACTCCATCGTCGGGAAAATAGGGGTACTTATGTCGGGTATTGGGCAAGAAGTAACAAACTGCAATCTATGAAGAATATTACCAGTTACTAGGTAATAAGCTCTTAGGAGACTCAAAGCATCTATCTAGGTAGGAGCTCAAGGGGAGTGATTCCATTCAGATAATCAACTAAGAAATAGTCAATTAAGACTCAACCCAATGAGGACATAACTCAAGGGGAGTGATTCCATTCAGATAATCAACTAGGAAGGAAATTGAAGTAATAATCATCCACGAGGAACAACTCAGTGGGGAATCGGAGAAAGGTTAAAGTCTTTCTGCCTAAGGGGCTGACACTCTACAATTGAGGGAGGACAGACACTGAACTCGTATGAGGATAAAGTACCGCCATACAAAGAATGAGAATCTCAAATCGACAGATCAAAGAAATATAATGGTGCCAATATACAATTATGAAATCATATGAATGTATATGTATATGTATATATATGTATATGATGATTATGCTGACAAAATGATCACAAAGGATACAAAGGTGTCGCAAAGAATTTGAATCATCGGTTCAATCCTTGGTCAATCCAAAAAAAGAGGGAGACAACTGCCAGAGAACAGAGAAATCAACAAACCAAAGTCTCAAGTCTAGCCGAGGGAGGAGATTTGCTGAGCAGAGGCGAAGTTATCGGGTCTGCAGGGAATTTTAGGTCAACTCCATATTAAATGGGAGACAACCATACAGAAGATAAACACAAAACAGCTGCTCAGAAACCAGGAGGGAACTCTGACTCTGAGCGAGTTGGATGGCGACTTGTGGGGAAACCAATGCGATATATTGGGGAAAACATCTTACTCTGCTGAAGAAACGTGAACTCCATTGGGTAATACATAAATACTGTCGGGGAATTAACACGCCGCAAGGTACTAAATCAACCAACTTAGCTGGGGAAAAGCATCGGAACTCTGCTAGGGAATAAACACTTCGCAAGGGAACCAAATCCACACAGATAACTAGGGATACCCGAAGGTTTAACTGCTTGGGGAACCTCTGATGTTTAGCACTTAAGGACTTGCTGCTCTTTGAAGTGCCGTTGATACTTCCTTTTTAATTGCTTTGAAAATTTCTTGTTTTTATATGTTTTAAGAAAAAGGATTTTGATTAAAAAATTTAAATTTCCAAAATGATCATAATAAAATTTAAACTATTGGCTGAAGTAAATAAGAGTAGAAACAATTGGACAAAAGCTCAACTTTATTTAATGGGATGGTAGTCTGTAAATGACAAGACTCCATATATTTTTACAAAGTTGAAAATGGTAATTTACATTGAAAAGGGGTACATTGAATACAAATGATCCTTAATCCTTCTACCAACTCTTGATATCCACTATGCTCTTGACCGCTACTGGGATGATGAAACGACGTCACCCTTGTGCTCAAAGTTCTCCAAAATTCAAAGATTAGCAGAATGCAGTTACTTTCCATAATCCCTAATTTTTGCATAAGTTGCCCCAAGGTGGGGTAGTCAACTTATCGGGAAAACTTTCTGTTTTTATGTCTCTAATTTTTGCCTGGATCGCCCTTTCGGGTTTTCGAGCCACCGAGACACTCTCTTTTGCCTAAGCCGCCCTTTTGGGTTTTCGACTTAGCGAGGTGTTTTTTTCTTTTTAGGCGAAGTATTTATTGACTGCATCTGCGTTCACAGGACGAGTGAACTCTTCACCATCCATAGTTGTAATAATCAAAGCACCACCTAAAAAGGCTATTTTAACAACATATGAGCCTTCATAGTTAGGAGTCCATTTTCCCCTAGAATCTGGTTTGAAAGATAAAATCTTCTTGAGCACAAGGTCACCTTCCCTGAACAAACGAGGTCTGACCTTCTTATCAAAAGCTTTCTTCATTATTTGCTGATATAACTGACCAAGACACATGGCAGTCAATCTCTTCTCTTCAATCAAATTCAGCTGATTAAACCTAGTCTGACACCATTCAATCTAAGTCAACTTGGCTTCCATGAGTACACGCAATGAAGGAATCTCAACCTCTACGGAGAGCACTACTTCCATACCATATAAAAGGGAGAAAGGGGTTTCCCCTGTTGAATTGCGGATGAATGTACGATACCCATGCAAAGCAAACGGGAGCATCTCATGCCAATCCTTATACGTGACAACCATCTTCTGAATAATCTTCTTAATGTTCTTATTTGGATCTTCAACAACCCCATTCATCATGGGTCTGTAGGAAGGTGAAGTATGATGTGCAATCTTGAAGTCTTTGCAAAGAGCTTCCACCATATTATTATTCAAGTTCGATCCAATATCAGTAATGATCTTACTTGGCACACCATAACGACATATGATCTGATTCTTGATAAACCTCACAACAACACACTTGGTTACATTTGCATACGATGCCGCTTCAACCTATTTTGTGAAGTAGTCAATTGCCACCAAAATGAAACGATGTCCATTCTAAGATTTAGGCTCAATCATCCCAATAATATCAATTCCCCACATGGAGAAGGGCCATGGGGAAGAAATAACATTCAATAGTGTCGGAGGAACATGAATCTTATTAGCATAAATTTGACACTTGTGGCATTTCTTCACAAATTTGCAACAGTCAGATTCCATTGTCAACCAATAGTAACCTGTTCGCAACATCTTCTTTGCCATTGCATGTCCATTGGAATGAGTACCAAAGGAACCGTCATGCACTTCAGTCATCAACGAGTCTTCTTCGTGTCTATCCACGCATCTGAGCAAAACCATGTCGAAGTTTCTCTTGTACATTATATCACCATTCAAGTAGAACTTACCGGCTAATCTTCTCAAAGTCTTCTTATCTTTCAAAGATGCCCCAGGCAGGTAAATTTGACTTTGGAGAAAACATTTGATGTCATAATACCACAACTTCTCGTCTTTAATTTTCTTCAACAGTGAACACATGAGCGGGCCTATTGTTGAAAAGTATATCTTCGGCAAATATTTTTATATCGTATCCACAAAGATTGGTTGTTATTACCGCCGTTCTATAATCCAAAATGTTATAAGTTTAGAAAGTAACAAAGTTGTTTTGTTTGGAAAGTTATCTTGTGAGTAAATGTCACTAAAAACAGTAAAATGGTTTTAAGCAAATGTAACAGCTTGGCCAGATTGGAGTTCACTATTCCAAATGCTTATGATTCCTTCTGATAACTACATAGATTCAAGATTATTGAAGATGTTCAAGTATCCTCTCAATTTCATTTATGTCTAAATGATATTGTGATAATCACTATATTGATCCTTAGACGATCTCTCCACCTAACTATCAATATAGCAATCTTTAATGGTTGATACCAATGAAGAGTAATGAACAAATCTATCTCTACATCTTATTCACTACTTGAAAATCTATTTTATGTCAAGACTCAAATAATCTCTTTCAACAACTACTCAAATCTGATTTTCAACTTAGGGCTAAAATAACATTCAATACATCAATAATCTTTTATCATATTGTAGCACCTCAAATTTGCACCTCCCATGTTGTACATCCATTTTCATGTTTAGGTCATTAGCATTACATTGTCCACTGCATAACATTGCATTGTCCATTGCCCAAGTGCAAGTCATCAGTCAAGATTGGTCAGGAGATCCAGTTGTGCAAGCAAGCAAGTGCAATTATTATTGAAGCAAAGCCCTAGGGTTGGTCCATTGAGTTCACATGACCTAGGGATCATTTTGAAGTGGTTTGGCCAAAGATTGGATGATCAAAGCTCAACAGTCAAGCTGAAATTCATCTGAAACCCTAGAAAGTCAACCAAAGTCAAATGTGCATGCAATCATGGATTTGAAGGTGGGAGATGGTTAGTGAGGCCTCATTCATGTCCATACAAGTCTCATTTGACATTTCAAACATCAACAATGAAGGATTTGAGGTCAGATGAAGAGTTTCCAAAAATAGTAAGTGACCTGTAATTTCAAATTGCCAAAAATGGAAAGGTTTTCTCCTCAATTTTACATCATCAAGGAAGCTTCAAATGAAATTTTGTCCAACATGAAAGTTGAATATCTTGCTCTCACCTTTTCAAAAAGTCCAAGAACATGAATTTCTCATGTGTGGTTGGCAAGTTATGGATCAATCATGGTCAAGATAATTTGAAGTTCAAAAGGGGATAACTTTCACACCACAAGGCCCAATGAAATGGTTCTTTTTGCAACATTCTTGTTTTAACATGAGCTATCCAAAACATACATCAAAAATCATGCATTTCCATCACAAAATTTTGGCATTTTTCATTTGAATTTCATTTTGAATTTTGGAGGGAAAGTCTAATTCAAAAATTAAGCATTTTCCACACATGGTATCACTTGCATTTGGCTAAAAATGACATTTCAAGGTGAATTAACACTGAAACCGTGCACTGTTCCATTGATTTCATGCACATGAAGGTGAATTTCCAATTTGCCAAAACACTTGCATTTCACTTAATCTAATTGCATTTGGTTAATTGTGATTAGTAACTTCATTAGTCCATCATATAAAAGGATAATCATAACAGAAAACCTGGTTTACATTTCATTTTGCTCAGATCTAGATCAAATTCACCAAGCTTCACATTTTTTTCCTCTCAACTTTTCTTCGATTTTCTTCACAAACCTTGATGTGTTCTTGATTAATCTATGATCCACAAGCATTTTTGAGCTGGATTGAAGCAGGATCAAGAGAATTTCGAGCTGGTTTGGAACTGTTGAAGTTGTGCATCATCAATGGCAGTTGAGGATTTGAGCACTATCAAGCACTATTGAGCAACAATTCTTCATCCATTCATCTACCTAAGCCTTGAGTAACTTTTGTTTGGGCCTTACCAAGCTTGAAAACACTGATTTCAGTTCTGCATCTCTTTGAAGGTTAGGATTCGAATCTTGTAATTCTTGATATCATGATATGCATGTTGTAGATCTTGGATCACTGATTGCACTGAGCTTTGTATCGTGTATTTTCATCAAGAAACAAGCAAGATATGTTGAATTTAAGTTTGATACATGAAATTTCTTTTGCTCGATCCAGACATGTTATTGAGAATTAGGTTGAATTGATCTTAGATTAGTGATGTACATTAGAAGAGGATTCCAATGATATAAGAGTTTTTGATTTCTGCGCAAATTTGTTCATGAGCCTATGAATGTTGATGAACACGTATGAAGGTTTTAGGTTTTTGTTTCCAGAAAGTGATTTGATTCTCATTAGCGCGTTTTGCATGTAATTTGTCGTTTATGACCATGCATTGGTCCACGCTGGACATTGAGTAGCATTTCGATTGGTTCAGAGCGCATAAGCCTTGCCACCGAGGCTTTAATGAAACGACGCGTTTCATTGAAAGCGCCAAATTCAAATCCTAACACGGATTGATCCTTGGCTCCGGATGTTTTCAATATTGCCTTTGCATTTTCATTACATGTTATTCATGCTATGTGCTTCATTGATTTTAATTTTTTTCATTCAATTCAAAAATGCATAACTTCATGAATAATTGTCCAAATCACATGAGATTTTTTGCATATTGTTCATCATCATGTCTAGTATTTTATGATATTTTTTCCAGAAATTGTGCACGCATGGATTGTTATTTTGCTTAGGGAATGTGTATACATGTGATTTCTTGACCTACCTTGCCATTTTGGTTGTGAAATGATGAGATTTTATCCAACACTCTTGAAACTTTTCATGCTTAAACTAGAGACTTTTATGGTCATTTTGGTATAGAGTTTGCATTTTTCTCATTTCTGGTTGTGGAGATATGCTGTGGTTAATGTAGGTGTCACAATGTGTGTCACACCTTTGCTTGCTTGACTTGTGGATTTTCTTTGCCATGCCAATTTAATGCCAATTGATATGATTTTTTTCATGATGCTACTTCTGGATGTTAGGATTGCATAACAATTTTTGTGGAATATTTGGATGTATTTCCAATTTGTTTGAGATTTTACTTGCTGATTGGTCATGTTTGGACTTTTGAAGAGTCTTGAATTTAGATGATTTGTGAAATGCTTGATGTTTATCATATGAACTTGTAATTTTGCACATTGATTCTAGACACTTTGAAGTTTATTGTGGCTTTCGTTTGATGCATTTATCATGTGTGGATTCTGTTTAATGCTTGTGTGAAGTTGATGCATCTATTTATGCCCTAATTGAGCTTGTTTATGCTTACCTTGCCTTATGGAATTTATTTGCTATGCTTCCACTTGTCCAAATGCCTTGATTTTTGGTATGTAGATCATGTGATGTGTGCTGTTTAGCCATGATTTTTCTTGAGAGTTATTGAATCACTTTTGAGTTGATGTGGATTGGTTCATTCTGTTTGCTTCAATGAGCTTTCAACTTGCATGCTTTGCCATGATTGCTTTGTGAAATGAATATGGTTGATGATATGAATATGAGACCACTTGGATATTGTTCTTAATTGATTGAGCTTGATTCTTGTCAATTTTCATGTTCTGTTTTGAATTATTTCTCCCTCTTTGACCCTAGGCCTTGTCCTAGTGGTTTGCTTCTCATGTTTGAGCTTGGTTTGCAGGTTAAGAAGCATATGGCCTTGGGGAATTGATTCACATTTGCTTGATTGGTCTATTTGATTGATGTTGATTAACATTGAGTTGTTTTGTAGGTGGATTAGCTCCTTTGAGTTGAGCTTGGGCTTTGCATATTGATGCATTGCTTGCTTGTCTATTTGACCTTGTCTGTTGACCATTGGTTATTAACTGTCTGTTTGACTTTTTGAGTTGTATACTGACTGAGTTGGATTGTTTTCAGGTACATTAGTTGCTATAGTTCATTGTGAACTTGCTTTTGCTTTGCTTGATAGCTTGAGCATTGAGGTATAATTCCACTGACTTCATGTAGTCTGGAAGACCTGTCCTGTTACTTGGGCAGGCACCTGTCTGAAGTCCTCCTTAAGAGGCAATGCTTGTGTTTGTTTATCTTTGTGCCAAGAAGGAAAAGACCTTTGATAAGGCAATTGGCAGATAAAAGAGATGTGTAGTCTATCTCCTGCTAGTCAGTGTGTCATCCCTTTGCTCACATTACATGTTGATGCATTGTGGATATTAACCCAAGATCTATGTTGAGTCAGTCATAAGTGTAGAAGGGTTCCAACTTTCTGAACCCACACTTTCATCTGTCTAAAAGCTCTCTCAGGCCAGGGATAAGAGCTGTGAGGCACACCCCTCACTTCCTATTTCATCTGCTTCACCCTAACTCTTAATGTTAGGGTTAAGAGCTAACATCACCTGATTCCAGTTGGCTTGTGTTTCACAGCCTAACCTTGTGTGAGCCCACTTTGTTTGTATATAGTGTGTTCTATTTGTGTGATTGATTGCTTTGCTTGTGCTGCTTAGTTTAGCTTGCTCCCTGTGCAAGTTAGCTAGAAACCTTGACCTAGGACCATGGTGAATTTGCATGATAACTATTAGGCTCGAGTTAGTCTCCCTTCTACTATGTCATTTCCCAGTCTCTGGTTAGGCTAGTCCTTTGTCCCTGCGTAGGGGAACTACGTCGCCCTGATCCTCATACCAGATGAGGTACGTAGGCAGGAGATGAGCTGATCTCTCCGGGCGCCTTTTTTGTTTTGTCTTGTGTGTGTTAGGAGATGGATGTAAGCCCAGCGATTGGCATTCCGTATCCTCTTGTTGTGTGCTTGGAGTCCGATGTAAGTCCAGCGATTGGCATTTGGTTTCCAGTGTGCGTGTGTTTGGTTCGGAGTCTGATGTAAGTCCAGCGATTGGCATTCGGATTCCGGGTTTGCCTGTTTGTGTGGAGTTTGACGTAAGTCCAGCGATTGGTAGTCGATTTCCTGTGTGGTTTTGTTTGGCGTGCGTTAGCCGAGCTACGAGTGCTCTGATTCTTCTTTAGTCCGAGAAGATACGTATGCATAGGATGCGACATCCTAGCGAGCACGTTTCCCCCTAGTCCGAACTACGTCGACTCTGATGTCTATGCCTGATAGACTACGTAGGCCCAGGATGCGATATTCTGCCGAGTTAGTTTCTTTTGTTTCCTGTGTCTCTTTCAGCCAGTGTGTGTTTGATGTTTGAGCAGTGTTTTAGCAACCATATTCCTTCCTTTTGTGCGTGGATCCCGTCGAGTACGACGAATGCGTAAGGGTGCTAATACGTTCCCTTCGCATAACCGACTCCCGATCCCATCTTTCTCTGGTCGCGAGACCATGTTCTATCCAGGTTTACTTCGAGCGTTTCCTTTCCCTCTTTTGGGATAAATAACGCACGGTAGCGGCTCTGTTGTTTCGTTTTCCCGCCGGTTTTTCGCGTAATGCGACATCTGGCGACTCTGCTGGGGACATAGAGAAGTTGACCTCTTGCTGGTCCATCTTCCCTAAGCGAGTCTCTCCTAGCGCTCTCTAGGTTAGGGTTTTGGTTGCTGTTTGCTGTCATTTATTGCATTCATGATTATTATGTTGTATATATGTGCATATCTGTTCGAATGCATCATACTATCATTGTGCTGATCCTGTACAGGTTGGTTCCTCTGTTTGGGGTGGGTGTTCTGAGTGGGGCTAAAACCCAGGCCCGAGTATACACCTAGGATTAGCGTGATCTCGCGTTTCCTCACTTGCTGTATCAGCATGTTGTTGCGACGTGTCACCACAGCCGGACGAGGTTCATTTGAGAGAGTCCTTCCGTTTGGAGTTATTCCACTCAGGTTGAGTGATCTCATCTGAGCTATTGACTTTGGTGATCGTTCTTTCCCGGATCTTTGGTTGAGACGATCTTAAGAGAGCTACAACGGCACACCCGAAAGGGCAAACCCGTTGAGTATCTTTGCCCGATTGTCGAGACCATTGTCCGCCTTAGGATGACCTTGTTAGAATTCACCTGTGAGGGGAGGGTTTGATTAGTGCAAGTACAATTTCTACTAGTGATTCTGTGATGGTGATTGTGGTTAAGTCGGATTTATGGATCTTTATTTTGAGACGCCGGAGGTTTGACCCTGGTATTGATCAGAGGGTTTCGTTTATTTCGGATCCCTGGGCTGAATTTAAGGGTACTTGCTCAGATGTTGACTTGGGTTCAGATGATTTTGGTTCAGATGAACTTGTGGGTACTTACTTCTGGCAAGTCGGAATTCCGTCTGTGATATTTATCTGCGGGTTTCGTTTATTTCGGATCCCCGGGGTGAATTTGAGAGTACTTGTTCAGAGGATCTGGTTGTCATCCGTTCAGTGGATGTTCCTGTGATGATAAGTGATGTAACTTCCGGTTCCGTTTATTTTGGAACTCCCCAAGTCGGATTTATGGTGACTTAGTCCCTCAGATGACTGTGACTGGTTCAGCGACTTAATGGGTCTTCAGATGACTTGGTGGCACAGTGACCTGCATTCATGCATTTGCATCATTCCCATTCTGCACTCTTCTGCATTCAACTCATGTCTATCCGTACTCAGGGTCCATTGTTGATTGAGATTCCGGTCGAGAGACATCCGGATGTCAGAATATGTTGATGAAAAATTATTTGTCTCAGTGACGCTAGAATCAAAGGACATTCCTCATATGGATAGACATTGCATGCGTGAGTCATACTAACCTGTTTTCTATTTTGTAGGTGTCAATGTCTAACTGATGCGCATGGCTCTTCCGTTCAGATATCTCAAACTAATGGATCCGCCCAACGCCGACATTCTCGAATTGAAAGAGATGATGAGGGAGTTGTTCAGTGTTGTGCAAGGGCTTGCCTTGGGGCAGAAAGCAATTGCTGAGAGGTTGGAAAAGATTGAGAAATGGCTGATAGAGGAGAAGGTTCAGGGAAAGGCCCCATCATCCGAAGTAAATAAACCCTCTGGCACTGTAGTAAAAAAGGTCGAGTCAGATCAAGAACCACCCTTATGCAAGCTAAAAAAGAACGGGTTGCAAGCTAAAAAAGAACGCGGTAAGGATCGTTATCACCCTTATGCTGCCGCTGTAACCACTCCTGCTGATAACCCAACTGCACCGCAGCAACAACCACCACCTCAACAGAAAGCACCAAGAGCTAAGAGCCAGGTGAAGAAGGGGAAGGTTGATCGTCTGTTTGATGAGCCACCTGTGACTTATACTCTTCTGTTCAACAGGTCGAGGGATCTGGGGTTAGTCCGGCCAAGGATATTGATTCCCGTGAAACGGCAGCGGAGGCCTCCAAACTACGACGAAAATGCTAAATGCGATTTCCATTCTGGGGCACCCGGACACAGCATTGAGGGTTGTAGAGCTTTCAAACATGTCGTCCAGGACATGGTGGACTCTAAGGTTATCAGCTCGGCACAGATAATGAATGAGGATGTCAACCCCGTACCCAGGCAGGGTCCTATAAGGGTAAAAATGGTGAGAAAAGACAAGAGAGGAATGGAGGTGACTGAGGAGGATCAGTTAAAAGTTCCAATGTCTACGGTCCTAAAACCTCTGATGAAGGATGGAGCTTTCCCTAGTGTTGATAATTGTTGTGCGGCCGTCGCCACAGATGGGTGTGTAGTGATGAGAGACATGACCCAGAAGATGAAGGAAGTAGAAACGGACAGGGAAAAATTGGAGACACCAAGTCAAGCAATTGAAACCGTCAAGGTGGAGAATGCCCTTGTTGCTGAGAAAGAGAAAAGGCTGTCTATTTCTTCTTATAAACAAGCCCTGGAGGTGGTGAAGAACAGAGAGGCCCAAGGCTGGGGAAGGATCATTGATATTGTGGTAAAAGAAGACATGTTTGGGGTCGGCTATCAGCCAGATCAAGAGTCGTCTAGACCAAATAGAGGACGTCGTCCACCGTACACCTTGTCAGTGCAGGAATGCTGGATCCTGATCATGCTTGTTCAGTGGGTGAAGAGATCGACAGTGACCGCGAGCTCGAGTTGTGGATAAAATCATGCGTACCAGGGAACTGGAAGGCCTCAAAGATCACCACTGTCACTCATCCTGAAGTGTAGTATTTTTGTGTTTCAATTCTGTTTGCATGAAAGCCATACGTTTTGCCCGAAACGTATTGGTCCATTGTAAGGGCCATCTCGTGTGTTTCATTTTGCAACATTTTGCATCATTAATAAATGGATGTTTTTGTGATTAAAAAGCAGTGTTCCCTGTCTTTCATTTATTTTTGCAGTTTTAAAAAAATAAAAATGGCAATGTGTATTTTCATTTTTCTTTCCTTTTGATTCGTCTTGTTCCGACCTCAAAAGTGACGATCCTCCTAATCTCATTGATAACAATTCGGTTACACCTCTGTATGACTTCGACAATCCGATCTATCATGCCGAAGAATAAGGCGAAGAAGATTTTGATCTGCTGGAATTAGCCAGGCTGTTAAGACAAGAGGAGAGGGTGATTCAACCGCACGAGGAGCGATTCAAGATTGTTACTCCAAGCACCACAGAGGTAAGAAAGGAAGTGAAAGTCGAGGCCGCTTCAGAGGCAGATGCCGAGAGCAGAATGGTAGCCCTGTTGAAAGAGCATGTGGATGCCTTCGCCGGGTCGTGTCAGGATGTGCCAGGGTTGGATACCGATGTCGTTGGGCATAAGCTACCATGGAGAGAAGATTGTCCTCTAGAGAAGCAGAACGCCGGTGCCACGTATCAGAGTGACTTTGTTTCATGATATGACTCATTGTGGAATCAAATGCTATGTTGATGACATGATAGCAAAGTCCCAAACAGAAGAAGGGCATCTGGTGGATCCGGGGCAAGTTGTTTGACCGGTTGAGACAACTCGGACTGAGGTTGAGTCCGAATGAGTGCACTTGTGGAGTGCTGTCCGGTAAACTGTTGAGGTTTATTGTGAGCGGATAAGAGGAATCGAGGTCGATCCTGCTAAAAAACAATGAAAAAAGGAAACAAAAAAAAACAAAAAAAAGAAATAAAGAAAAAGCAATACAAAGAAAGGCCTGAACCGAGGAAATGCCTGAATCAAAAACAAAAAAAAAATCAAACGGTCACGTAGGATATTGCCAAGGGGCATTGAAAAAGAATAAGTTGCAGGAACCTCTGATTCTGGTAATCTGGTACTTGACAACCCTCGAGGGGTCTATGAGGTGCGTATTGTGTCAATATGACGAGTCTTGTCGAAAAGAGCACGCAATTTACCTTGGCAAAAAGTTTGTCGACTGTGAAACAATACACTCACTGCTCGAAAAAACTTGATGTACTTTGGCATAGGCTGATCGCCGACTGAGACAGTATATGATGGTTCATACCACTTTGTGGATGTCCAAGATGGATCCGATCAAGTATACGGTTGAGAAGCTAGCATCGACCGGACGGGTTGCGAGATGGAAAATAATTCTGACTGATTCGTGATATACAGTAACCCATTGAGGATTGTCAACCAAGGACATTTGAGTTCCCTGATGAGGACATCTCGAGGTGCTCAAATCGGAAGATTGTGAGGAACCGATCCCGGAGGAGGGGCCTGACCCTGAATCCGAACGGATTCTGATGTCCGATGGGGATGTTAATGTGGATGAGTTAGTGTCGTTTTGGTTACGCCGAAAAGATCCCATGTTCCTTTTGTTGCCCGGATAACATTTGAACGCACCAACAATGGTGGCTGAGTACGAAACTTGTATCCTGGGTGTCGATCTTCGGTGCGTACGTCTACTGGGGCAACGCCTTCCTTGCAGGTGTATGAGACGGAATCGGTGCTACCATTTGAGGTCCTGATTGGAAAAGGTTGAGTGGATAAGGACTCGGTATGACGCGTTGAGCCTGACTAAGGAAAAGAGGCTGGCAGTTACTTGTCATGGGGCAGTTGTACCCAGTAAATGAAGCGTGTGGTTGACCGAAAAGTGCGACCTCGTGCGTATCATGTGAGAAACGTGTTGTTGAAAAGGATCCTTCCTCCTCAACGATCGTAGGGGCAATTGGATATACAGTTATGGATCTCATTCGTGGTCAAGAAGGCGTTCTTTGACAGAGCCTTGTTGTTGACGACCATGAGTGGTGAGGATTTTCCATCCCTTGTGAATGCG
Source organism: Lathyrus oleraceus (assembly GCF_024323335.1). Classification (NCBI taxonomy): domain Eukaryota; kingdom Viridiplantae; phylum Streptophyta; class Magnoliopsida; order Fabales; family Fabaceae; genus Lathyrus; species Lathyrus oleraceus. The sequence continues at coordinate 191,608,883 of NC_066584.1, read as the reverse complement.
GACGCAGTTAAAAGATGATTCGTAAAATTGACCCGCTGGACAAAAAGAATAAAATAGTCCAGGCAAAAAAGAGGCATCCCGGCGAACCAAAAAAAAAAAGAGAGAAGGTTCGGGCAAAAGTTACGGATAAAAGAATGAAAAGAATTGTACACCCGGCAAGTCGAAAACCCCACAAGGGCGACTTGGGCAAAAAAGGGTATCCCGGTGGACTGAAAACCCGAAAGGGCGGTCCAGGCAAAAGAGGGAATGAAACGAACAACTGCGTCCAGCATGATCGTTTGTGCTTTGGATATAACCTGGATAATCTCCGACAGAGATCGATCGGAAGCGTCTTGTTCAGAAGACAGAAAGTGCGGAAAGTCTGGAGGACATACGAGGTGTAACCAAGTTGGAACCCGATGAGATCACGGTTTCACATTGCCATTAGGATAGATTTTCCTTTTGTGCGCAATCACCTCTTTTCAGGGATTGCTTCCTGCGTGTTGCTCGGTTCTGAGCCACCTTTTTGTTTCAGTCAATAAAATGCATGTTCAGTCAAATAAATTTTGTTTTTTTGTTTTCATTACCGCTTTGATTGCAAAAACATCCGTTTAGTTTGATAAAGAATATTTGCATTTTGAAACATAGAGGTCCCTTCCGATGCATGCTTATAAGATTGAAATCCGGAAATCTTATTCGGAAGTTTGAGTGGCCTAGGTGTTGAAGTGTTGGCACGCCTGGGGCACGCTTTTATCTAACGATCTCTTTGCAGGTGTTGTTGGTTCGTTTTCACTCACTGGCAGTCTGTGATATGAAGCCTTTTGACAAAAGATCCCCGCAGAGTCCAATCAGGGGCAAGGGATAGAACAACGGTGAAAAGACAGCGAAAGAGTGACGACGATCCTGAATATTAATCAAGAAGACTCTTCAAAGTCTGAAGACTGGAAAGTTTGTATGAATCCCAGGAGTTCAATCTCCGTGGAGTACAGAGGAGTCGGGAATACAAGGTGATGAATCAGAAAAGTCCAGACGAGTCTGGGAGTTCTCAAAAGTGGAAAGTCAACACTGTGGTTGGGTGATGAATGCCGATGTTCGACGAATCGACAGGTGTTCTGTGTTAAATAAGTCGTATCTCCCCAGTGGGTTCGAGAGTGTTATCTCCCTAGCCGATTCGAGATCGGTGTCTCCTCAGCAAGCCCGAAGGTTGCCATATCCCCAGTGGAAGTGTCGATGGGTAGATTGTTCCTAAGGGTTGAGGATGTATCCCTAGCGTGGTTGTGAACGCTTGTCTTCGGCAGGGTTGTGGATGTCTTTCCAGTGTGGCCTAGTATATTACTTCCTCAGTAGGGTGGTGTAGGCCTTTCCCAATAGAGTTATGCATTTCCCCATCAGGGTGTGGAGTGTTTTCCCCTAGTGGATCTCCATAGCAGAGGGTTTGTGTTGATGGTTTTCCCCCAGCAAGGTCCCCGAGCGGATCGGGTTCGGCAAATTATCCCCAGTAAAGATAAGCATTGGTTGCCTCCCTTAGCAGGAGTAATCCCCAAGCAGTTCGGGTTCGGTGGAGATCATCCCCAGCAAGGGTCATCTTTCCCCATCAGGGTGGAGATTGACGTGGTATTGAAATCTTCAGCATAATTCCTAGAGCTCCCCGGTGTTGTCTCTGGAGGAGACGTGTTTTTATGCATTCATCATTTAGATAAGCATAGCATATTGCATCATTAGTGCGTAGCATTTCCATGATCATAGGGAATTGCGCTAAAAAAAAAAACTCATGCATCAACATTGCAAACATAGACTAGCCTTAGGCCGTGGTGACCATCCGAGAATAGGTTGTTGGAAAGAGTTTAGCATCCCCATTGGATCGACTTCAGAATTGGGTTCCCCAGCATGGTTGAGAGGTTGGTGTTTTCCCAACAGGTGACTCCGTATTTGAGCGGGTATCCCCAGCAGTGTTACTCCCCAGAATTGGTAGCATCTTGCAAGCTTGGATCGTTTCCCCTAGCAGATGTGGGTGTGTCTGATCTCTCCATATAGAGTCGACCCCTTAAGCAGAAAGTGTCCGTCATTTCCTTCTGCGCTCCCCACTGAGCTCTATCCTCGTGGATGATGGTTGTTTCCGTTCCCTCCCTACACATAACGGGATGGGTTTTCCCTATTGAGTTCATTCCTCATTAGGATGAGTCTTGATTCAGTCTGCCTTTTTGGATCGATCCTAAACTGGCTTCCTTGTGGCTGTCTCTTGTGGTATAAATGAATGGTGGCTCACTAACCGGCACTCATTCATCTTATCCTCAGCAGGAACTTGTTGGCCTCTACCTACAAACCGGTAGTTGTAAGTCCTATCTTTGCGGTCTTCTGCCTACTAACCGGTAGATGTGAATCCTCTGCTCTCCCCTTTGTGGAGTTAACCCTTGGTGCTCATCCTAGTTGATGACGGTTACTGTTCCGTGGTTTTCTACCTACAAACCGGTAGATGTAATCCCCTCTTTGTGGTTATCATTATCCAGTTTTGGTATTGATATTCCTTTCCTCTTTTAGATGTTTCGTTTGATTAAGCCATCTTATCCCCAGGGGGTCTTCCCCTTCCTTGTGGGTAATTGCTCTGAGTAAGCCATCTTATCCCCAGTGGGTCTTCCCCTTCCTTGTGGGTAATTGCTCCGAGTAAGCCATCTTATCCCCAGCGGGTCTTCCCCTTCCTTGTGGGTAATTGTTCCGAGTAAGCCATTTTATCCTCAGTGGGTCCTCTTTCATTCACCGTTCGCTGGTAATGTTTGTGGTCTCCCCTTTTGATTGGTCATCTTTGCATACCCAGTCTCGGTATCTCGATGCTTTTCTTTTCGGTCGATTTATCCACTTAACAACCTACAACCCGGTTATGGATAATCTTCCATGCGAGTATATTATCTACGTTTTGACGGCTATGGATGATATATCTCATGCGCTCGTTGGTCGAAGTTTTGTCCTTCCCAGTTGAGTAAGATTCGTATTCCTTGTGGAATCGGATGTCCATCCTTTAACAAGATTGCTTTTCTAGCCCTCTTCAGGATGATGAGTGTTTTGGAACACAAACCAATTCACACTTTGGTCGGTCACCTGTTTTGTGCCTACAACCCGGTATTCTTGGTGTTCCTTCCTGTCTGCTCTCTATCGTGACCTTGATCCCCAGTGGGTTACCTCTCCGTTGGTTTCGATAAACGTCGAGTTTTTCCTAGTTGTCCGTTGACATCTAGTCGTTTCTTCCCCAGTGGGTTACCTCTCTGTTGGTTTCGATAAACGTCGAGTTTTTCCTAGTTGTCCGTTGACATCTAGTCGTTTCTTCCCCACAGGTCATCCATTGATGTCTGTTTACCTCTCCGTTGGTCTCGGTAAACGTTGAGTTTTTCCCAATCGTCCGTTGACGTTTGGTTGTGATTAGCTTTTCCCCAGCACTTTCTCCTTCTCCGTTGGTGTCAATAAACGTCGAGCTTCTCCCGTTCGTCCGTTGACGTCTGGTCGAGTCTTTCTCCTTCTCCGTTGGTGTCGATAAACGTCGAGCTTCTCCCTTTCGTCCGTTGACGTCTGGTCGAGTCTTTCTCCTTCTCCGTTGGTGTCGATAAACGTCGAGCTTCTCCCGTTCGTCCGTTGACGTCTGGTCGAGTCTTCCAGTCATCCGTTGATGTTTGGTTACCTCTCTGTTGGTTTTGGTAAACGTCGAGTTTTTCCTAGTTGTCCGTTGACATCTAGATGTATGTTCCCCGCAGTCATCCGTTGATATTTGTTACCTCTCCGTTGGTTTCGATAAACGTCGAGTTTTTCCTATGCGTCCGTCGACGTATAGTTGTACCCTTCCCCTCAGAGTTACCTCTCCGTTGGTTTCGATAAACGTCGAGTTTTCTCATTCGTCCGTTGATGTCTGATTGTATATCCTATCCCCCAGTCATTCATTAATGTCTGGTCGATCCCTAGTCAGAGTTCCCCAGTAGAGTCGTCGGTAAACGTCCTGTCTGGTCACCTTTCTCCGTTGGTGTCGATAAACGTAGAGCTTCCCCTTCTCCGTTGGTGTCGATAAACGTCGAGCTTCTCCTTCTCCGTTGGTGTCGATAAACGTCGAGCTTCTCCCGTTCGTTCGTTGACGTCTGGTCGAGTCTTCCAGTCATCCGTTGATGTTTGGTTACCTCTCCGTTGGTTTCGATAAACGTCGAGTTTTTCCTGGTCGTCCCCAGTAGAGTTACCTCTCCATTGGTTTTGGTAAACGTTGAGTTTTTCCTAGTTGTCCGTTGACATCTAGATGTATTTTCCCCGCAATCATTCGTTGATGTCTGTTACCTCTCCGTTGGTCTCGATAAACGTCGAGTTTTCCCTGGACGTCCGTTGACGTCTAGTTGTGATTTCTATTCCCATTCATCGTCTTTCGATGTCTGGATGTGGCTGTACCTTTGAGAAAGAGAATCAAAATCCCCAGTAATATCAGATCCCAGTTGAAGTTACTGTTGGATCCCCACATTGTGCAAATTTCTACGGTTCTTGGTATTCAATCCCTGTTTACCCTGAAAGTCTGACAGCCGTTGCTCTCATCCATTCGGGTTCCCAGTTGATTGAATAGGGGCAGCTGTAGCACCTCAAATTTGCACCACCCATGTTGTACATCCATTTTCATGTTTAGGTCATTAGCATTACATTGTCCACTGCATAACATTGCATTGTCCATTACCCAAGTGCAAGTCATCAGTCAAGATTGGTCAGGAGATCCAGTTGTGCAAGCAAGCAAGTGCAATTCTTATTGAAGCAAAACCCTAGGGTTGGTCCATTGAGTTCACATGACCTAGGGATCATTTTGAAGTAGTTTGGCCAAAGATTGGATTATCAAAGCTCAACAGTCAAGCTGAAATTCATCTGAAACCCTAGAAAGTCAACCAAAGTCAAATGTGCATGCAATCATGGATTTGAAGGTGGGAGAATGTTAGTGAGGCCTCATTCATGTCCATACAAGTCTCATTTGACATTTCAAACATCAACAATGAAGGATTTGAGGTCAGATGAAGAGTTTCCAAAAATAGTAAGTGACCTGTAATTTCAAATTGCCAAAAATGGAAAGGTTTTCTCCTCAAGTTTACATCATCAAGGAAGCTTCAAATGAAATTTTGTCCAACATGAAACTTGAAGATCTTGCTCTCACCTTTTCAAAAAGTCTAAGAACATGAATTTCTCATGTGTCGTTGGCAAGTTATGGATCAATCACGGTCAAGATAATTTGAAGTTCAAAAGGGGATAACTTTCACACCACAAGGCCAAATGAAATGGTTCTTTTTGCAACATTCTTGTTTTAACATGAGCTATCCAAAACATACATCAAAAATCATGCATTTCCATCACAAAATTTTGGCATTTTTCATTTGAATTTCATTTTGAATTTTGGAGGGAAAGTCTAATTCAAAAATTAAGCATTTTCCACACATGGTATCACTTGCATTTGGCTAAAAATGACATTTCAAGGTGAATTAACACTGAAACCGTGCACTGTTCCATTGATTTCATGCACATGAGGGTGAATTTCCAATTTGCCAAAACACTTGCATTTCACTTAATCTAATTGCATTTGGTTAATTGTGATTAGTAACTTTATTAGTCCATCATATAAAAGGATAATCATAACAGAAAACCTGGTTAACATTTCATTTTGCTCAGATCTAGATCAAATTCACCAAGCTTCACATTTTTTTCCTCTCAACTTTTCTTCGATTTTCTTCACAAACCTTGTTGTGTTCTTAATTAATCTATGATCCACAAGCATTTTTGAGCTAGATTGAAGCAGGATCAAGAGAATTTCGAGGTGGTTTGGAACTGTTGAAGTTGTGCATCATCAATGGCAGTTGAGGATTTGAGCACTATCAAGCACTATTGAGCAACAATTCTTCATCCATTCATCTACCTAAGCCTTGAGTAACTTCTAATTGCGCCTTACCAAGCTTGAAAACCCTGATTTCAGTTCTGCATCTCTTTGAAGGTTAGGATTCGAATCTTGTAATTCTTGAAATCATGATATGCATGTTGTAGATCTTGGATCACTGATTGCACTGAGCTTTGTATCGTGTATTTTCATCAAGAAACGAGCAAGATATGTTGAATTTAAGTTTGATACATGAAATTTCTTTTGCTCGATCCAGACATGTTATTGAGAATTAGGTTGAATTGATCTTAGATTAGTGATGTACATTAGAAGAGGATTCCAATGATATAAGAGTTTTTGATTTATGCGCAAATTTGTTCTTGAGCCTATGAATGTTGATGAACACGTATGAAGGTTTTAGGGTTTGTTTCCAGAAAGTGATTTGATTCTCATTAGCGCGTTTTGCATGTAATTTGTTGTTTATGACCATGCATTGGTCCACGCTGGACATTGAGTGGCATTTCGATTGGTTCAGAGCGCATAAGCCTTGCCACCGAGGCTTTAATGAAATGACGCGTTTCATTGAAAGCGCCAAATTCAAATCCTAACCCGGATTGATCCTTGGCTCCGGATGTTTTCAATATTGCCTTTGCATTTTCATTACATGCTATTCATGCTATGTGCTTCATTGATTTTAATTTTTTTCATTCATTTCAAAAATGCATAACTTCATAAATAATTGTCCAAATCACATGAGATTTTTTGCATATTGTTCATCATCATGTCTAGTATTTTATGAAATTTTTTCCAGAAATTGTGCACACATGGATTTTTATTTTGCTTAGGGAATGTGTATACATGTGCTTTCTTGACCTACCTTGCCATTTTGGTTGTGAAATGATGAGATTTTCTCCAACACTCTTGAAACTTTTCATGCTTAAACTAGACACTTTTATGGTCATTTTGGCATAGAGTTTGCATTTTTCTCATTTCTGGTTGTGGAGATATGCTGTGGTTAATGTAGGTGTTACAATGTGTGTCACACCTTTGCTTGCTTGACTTGTGGATTTTCTTTGCCATGCCAATCTAATGCCAATTGATATGATTTTTTGCATGATGCTACTTCTGGATGTTAGCAATGCTTAAGAAATTTTGTGGAATTTTTGGATGCATTTCCAATTTGTTTGAGATTTTACTTGCTGATTGGTCATGTTTGGACTTTTGAAGAGTCATGAATTTAGATGATTCGTGAAATGCTTGATGTTTATCATATGAACTTGAAATTATGCACATTGATTATAGACATTTTGAAGTTTATTGTGGCTTTGGTTTGATGCATTTATCATGTGTGGATTCTGTGTTATGCTTGTGTGAAGTTGATGCATCTATTTGTGCCCTAATTGAGCTTGTTTATGCTTACCTTGCCTTATGGAATTTATTTGCTATGCTTCCACTTGTCCGAATGCCTTGATTTTTGGTATGTAGATCATGTGATGTGTGCTGTTTAGCCATGATTTTTCTTGAGAGTTATTGAATCACTTTTAAGTTGATGTGGATTGGTTCATTCTGTTTGCTTCAATGAGCTTTCAACTTGCATGCTTTGCCATGATTGCTTTGTGAAATGAATATGGTTGATGATATGAATATGAGATCACTTGGATATTGTTCTTAATTGATTGAGCTTGATTCTTGTCAATTTTCATGTTCTGTTTTGAATTATTTCTCCCTCTTTGACCCTAGGCCTTGTCCTAGTGGTTTGCTTCTCATGTTTGAGCTTGGTTTGCAGGTTAAGAAACATATGGCCTTGGGGAATTGATTCACATTTGCTTGATTGGTCTATTTGATTGATGTTGATTAACATTGAGTTGTTTTGTAGGTGGATTAGCTCCTTTGAGTTGAGCTTGGGCTTTGCATCTTGATGCATTGCTTGCTTGTCTGTTTGACCTTGTCTGTTGACCATTGGTTATTAACTGTCTGTTTGACTTTTTGAGTTGTATACTGACTGAGTTGGATTGTTTTCAGGTACATTAGTTGCTTGTGAACTTGCTTTTGCTTTGCTTGATAGCTTGAGCATTGAGGTATAATTCCACTGACTTCATGTAGTCTAGAAGACCTGTCCTGTTACTTCGGCAGGCACCTGTCTGAAGTCCTCCTT